>NC_133351.1:34313778-34586278 GCF_030506205.2 Paramisgurnus dabryanus
CATCAAATTGCTTAGTTGATCTGTCGCATGTGCAGCCCAGACATTCCCGTAACCCTGCTGTGCGCATCAGAAGGCTTTTATGAAAGCTGATGAAATTGACGTCTCTGATTCTGAATCGCGCTCTACCACGATTTGCGACTAAACTGCGTGTTACGCGCGTGAACCAAGCCCTTCTCTGCAAGCCAGCAGGGGTACGATATGTGTATACAATACACAGCACTTGCACAGTCGCACTACCCAAACAAACCGCATTTTGGGGTTCAAATGTACTCAATTTTTTTTTTTACAGTTTTGATACAAGGACGTAAGCAGTAGTCCACTCTGATTTGTCACAAGTGTGTGCTGCCACAGCTTTGGTGATTATTGTAGGAGTGATTTAATTTTAAAGTTAATTTTGAATTTTTGTTTGAAAGAGGCGATTGTTTATTATTGTTTTTAGCACAACCTCAGAGTTTTTTTTATTAGTAAATCATGTCCTCATAGAATTTGACTAAACCTTATTAAACTTAATGTTTAATACTATATTTCATAATACTATGAATGAACATGTATCATACTGTCCAGCACATTTATAAATTCTACTAAGTATTTCAAAATGTTCACACAAAAAGCATTTTGTAGCTCAGCATGATAACTTGCATAACTTTAAGTTGCTTTGGAAAACCTTCTGCCAAATGCATAAATGTAAAATATTAACAAGTGTCCTGTATATGAGGTTTGAATCTTGTTTCATGATGGTTTTGTTTGATTCTTGCAGGAACCCCTCTCTGAAGCAGCAGCTCTTCTCTTATGCTATCCTGGGATTTGCTCTGTCTGAAGCTATGGGACTCTTCTGTTTGATGGTTGCTTTCTTGATCCTGTTCGCTATGTAAAAATCTGCTAGTTTTTTTGACATGCCTATATTGCTGTTGCAGCCAAAATGTCTGCTGAGAAAAATGTCTAAATATGAAGTCCACTCTGTGAAAAACCATTTAACAATTACAAATTGTTTAACTATTTAAACCTTAAATCATGTTTATGCCCACTGTATAACAACGGCAACAGCTAATGGAATCAGCCTGAAATTTAGCCTGGATCTAAAGACATTGAGCACTTTCTGGACATCCATCCAAATTGGGAAGATTTAGTGTTGTATGTGTGTAGACTACATGGGTCCACTCAGATGTTTCAGGAGTTGAACTGCTGGTCCATAGTATGACTGTACATTTATAGCAATTGATGAATTGCTTTTGTAAATTGCATTAAAGAACATTTAAATCTCAGATTGTTGTAGTGACTGAATTTCATTTTTTCTCTCACTGTCTGAAATGTTCACGTGTAGTGCCATACTAATAACCATGCTTAATACGTTTACAGTACATAATTAAAATGAATGATTTAAAGTTTAAAAACTATAAAAATGTAATGTAACTGTGCAGTCTTCACTTTTTCGTTCTAAATGGGTTCAAACAAGAGCGCCTTACTCTCGCGAGATTAGGTTTTTAAAGGGCTTGGCTCTGGGCCTGCATGATTACGGATTTCTCGCGAGAGTTTCGCGTTGTCTCCCAGGGTTACAGCGGAGTTCACAGTTCTCGCGACAGTTGAATAAGTGGGCTTTGGCTCTGAAAGGTTCAGCCCGCGGGTGAGTAACTGCATCAATACACAATATTTATAAACAAACTCGTCTTTGTGATCCTCTGCCTGGCGAAGGAGGTACCATATACAATAAGTTCAAACAAATGTTTGCGATACAATACAAAACAAGCAGTGTTTCTTTGTTAATGACGTGACGACGGGAGCTAGCCAAGGTCCCATTCAGATGAATTGAAAGAGAGGCTAGCAGCGATTAGCCTTACTGAGACAGATGTAAACAAGATGTTCAGTGTTGATACAGTCTCATTGTCACGAGGAATGTTTGTGTAAACTAAAGAAATGTAGTCTTATCTCGTGTACCCTGAATTTAGTCTTATGGAAATATAAATAATGTTTTACTGCATGGCATTTAGAGCAGATTGTGATAATAGGTTGTGAACAGCAGCCTGAGGATTAAACTCATGCGATTAACTGTTCACTAAACACATTGGGGTATTTTTAAGTTTGTGTTATATAGAGAGATACATGTTGCCTGTGATCTTATCTTTAATTTTATGAGCATCTTATTAAACACCTGTCAGTGTCTTTCTATTACACATCCATCTGCTATGACAGTTTGAACTTATAATATTCATGGTGTCTTAGTTGTAAATGAAAACATCACATGATTGTGTTTTTATGCCAGCATTGTGTCTTTATGTTGTTATCACTCAGGCTATCAAAAATTGTCAGGTTTAACTTGTTTTTGTTGTTGTTATCAGGTGGCAGATTGAAGCTGTGAATATGAGTGATGATAAACCATTTCTCTGCACTGCTCCTGGCTGTGGACAGGCACGTGAAACACTTAAACCTTCAAAATAAACACTGCATGTCTGGTCTTCAGTTGCCTTTGCTTTACTTCCCTGATGGTCCTGTTCATTTTCTGTTTTATCTCACTGTTTATGGTTGACACAATGGTTTTCTGTCTGTAACAGAGATTCACAAATGAAGACCACCTGGCGGTGCATAAACACAAACATGAGATGACCCTGAGGTTTGGTCCAGCACGCAATGACAGTGTCATCATTGCTGGTAAGCCTTAGAAGTCACTGGTGCACAGTAATAGATCAAATAACAGTGAACTATTTTTTTTATGATTTTACTGCCTCATGGGCTGCTGTGCCATTACAGACCAGACACCAACACCGACCCGCTTTCTCAAGAACTGTGAGGAGGTAGGGCTGTTTAATGAGCTCACCAGCCCGTTTGAGCACGACTTTAAAAAGGCCACGGAGGATGACATTAAAAAGGTAATTTAGTTTACCTTTTTAGTTGTGTGAACATTTTGTGTTTTATAGGCATTGTAGGACAAAGTTCTCTAAATACGGCATGAAATCAAAAACAGCACTATTTACTGTGTGTCAAGTAAGGGTTACTGTACATTCAGTGGTTTATCATCACAAAACATGGTTTATTATGCGATATCAACCCTGCTGGATCTACGTTATTGCCCTTGAATCACGTCTGCTTGCCACATTAGAAACTAAATATTTTGGCGGGATGTTAGGATTTTTTTTTATTTTATTTTTTTTGATGATGGCATGAGCCAATAAAGTGTTTAATTAAAATCATCAATTTTTGCAGTTATTATCTGATTATTCACTTTTTTTAAAAACAATCAAAAATAATATATAAGTATATTAATTGAAATCACTTTACAGATAACTGTGGATGCCAGATTTTGAGTGTATTATCAAACTGTAATGTGTATGGTTATTGCAGCTGCCCCTGGATTTGTCTCCTCTAGTGACTCCTGTTGTCCGAAACAAAATAGAGGAGCACCCATCTGTTGAGTCTCACAGAGTCAGTCCACTCCCACACCCTGAGTCTACTACCACTGATGAGAAGGTAAGACATGGGTCTTCCCCACAATGCTATATATGCGCTTTGGAAGTAAAATCTAATGTATATGTCTCTGAAGTTTGTGATTTAGAAAGAAATCTTTATTTAAATTATCCGCCATTACGGTAATTACACTGTAAGTTCACAATGGTGGATCATAGGCTTATATTATGTAGAATTATGATATCAGCTATTCTCTTCTGGGTCACCACTACCTAGGATTTGACCTTCGTGTTATCAGCCTACATTCATGTGGCTGCCATCTTCCCATGTTCCATTTGTGAAAGTCCTACAAACTGCTGGGTTTAAAAACTTTACTACCGTAATGTTCTCATTATCTCAGTATCCAAATATTGCCAGTGCAATTATTTTTTTAAAGTACAGTTTCATTAACATAGAAGTTGTATAAACTGAAAATTTTAGGCCATGTGCTTGTTAAGTCATGACACATCACTTTCGGGATGATGCCATGGGTAAATAACAAAACAATCATGCTAACATACACTCATATCATAATGGAAAAAAAAACGACCAAAACACACAACCCTAATTTGTATGTCCATAACAAAATCCGAGATGAGATGACCAGACATAGACTCATAGACATGAGACATTTTTTTTACCAATTACTAATATATATTGCTGTCTGCGATTCCGTGAGCCTGGGGACTGCAGTGTACACAGATATTTTTTATTATTATTTTTTTGCTTAAATTTGTGATATGAATAAAACTAAATAATATCGTCTATTGAAATGAGTGGAGACTCGGACCCGGAAACAGTATTCCTTATGTCATCATGACTTAACAAGCCCATAGCTCTGTCTTTATGAAAAGAAACTCCATTAATGGTCACTTTCAAGTACCACACAAACACAAAAGTTTTAGTACTTTGGCATTGAATAAAATATATTTTAATAAATATTTTACTTAAGTGTATTCCCTACTATTTTGCTTGTTTCTGTGCATCCTGGAGTTGCATTATTACATGTTCTGCATTCGATTTTGGGCCATATCTTACAATGCAGCTTAATTTGGCCGCCTATTGTGTATGAATATAAAGCAAGCATGACTGTGATGCCCTTAAGAAACATTCACATTATAAGTGACTTTGTCGCTGTGTGTCGCTCGTCGCTTTCAAAAAAGAGGTTTCTAAATCTGGTTGTCATAAACGAATTAGTACCGTTCACTTCAGTAACTGACGAGAGGCGGATGACGTGAACTCCACTGCTTCGTTCTCATTGATAGGCGCTCCTGAAAGTCACTCATAATTTGCGTAAAGTTAAACATTTCTCAACTTTGTTGTGCGACTGGACACACCCCATCCAGTCGCCAGTCGCTTGTGTCGCTGGAAGTCGCCAAGCTTCCATTGAAATCAGTGAGATTGCGTCGCTCTGCTGCTGCTAGTTGTTTCTAGTCTGAATGCAGCTTTAGTCAGATGTGGGGAGTTTCTCAGGTTTTGGAACAGAGAAGCACGTCTTATGCTGAGTTCAGACTGCATGATTTTAGCCCTGATTTTGACTCGCCGACAGATTTTGTGAAATCGCAGACAAATGCCCGAAATCACAGGCAAATCGATGCTCGTGCACACGTGTGACAATCACACAGTGTAATTATCAAAGATGTGATCTGAGAGAATCGGAGACGAGTCACCGACACCCGTGAGATATTTGGCATGCGATTCAAAATCATGCCGTGTGAAATGTGTTTTGACTGAAAATAACATCAGCGATGACCTACAGCCAATGAGAGAGCAACATACAGGGCAGCTGGAAGTTCGGGGAGGAGTCTCTCCAAACATTTCCTTCTTCATAATCTTTATTTCTTCTTCTTCTTTCTGCTCCAAATGAGCGCACATGAAATTTGTACGGTAAGCTTCTTGCGGGCTACCATTTTAATAATAATCCCAGTCTCACGTGAGAACTCCGGTCTTGCACGCGTAACCTCGCTTTGTTTCCTTCGTGTCACTTCTCGCATGCGTTTGGTTGTGAGACGTAGTTTGCGGACCGGGACAAAGTTGTCGGCGATTCTTCCAACGGTAAAGTCATGCAGTGTGAAACAGCAGTGACTGAACGCTACCCCAGATAGTCACGCAGTGTGAAAACATCTGTGACCCGACTAGTTTGAAAATCATGCAGTCTGAACTCGGCATCAAAGGAATATTTTCCCCCAAAAAGTTGTTTTAAACAATTTGACAGCTCTCGTTGGTAATGCCCATTGTATGGTCTTCGATTTTAAAACTTTGTTTGTGTTGAGCTAAAGAAAGTCTTCTACACCTGGGATGGTATGAGAGTGAGTATAGAGTTGAAACTATGAATATTTTACATCACGGTTATAGTGACCAAAATTACCAAAAGTCGAAGTACTCCCAAAAGTGCTGTTCCGCCATACAATATAGTTCCTCTTTTAAATCCGCTTAGAAAAGCGCTACGTTTTATTTTGTACCACCAAACTTGCTCGTATAACTACTCGTCTTAAATAGGAAAAACGTTGATGTGTTTGGTCACTTCTAACTTTATCTCTGTTTGGTACCATTGAATGAATGGGGCTAAGCTAAATGCTATCGAAGTGTCGCAGCCCGCCCCAGCGCTTACGTGCACGCACTAAGATGATAGAGGGATGTATCAACTCTTCTTAGTTAAGGTAATAACATATTTTAATATTGAAAATGAGTAGACTATTCCTTTAAAGGTAATGTCAAATAAATAACCTTAACATTAATCATGGCACATTTGGGATAAATGTTAATCTAGTTCAGGTCAAACACAAGTTAGTAAATTAGATTTTCATATAAACACAGAATAAATCATCAAGTCATCTGTCTGCGTATGTAGTGAGAAAAAAAAAGTGTACTTTAGGACCCAGGAGTGAGCTGCACAACACCTGCGTTCACAGCAATTGTAGAAGAAACAGAAACCCCATTCACACAGTACATTCGGTCCCAGAAAATACCTGTTAAATTGTCAAAGATGCTTCTGTGTGAACGCCAACATGTCCTGTAAATGTTCTGGGATCGCCCTCGTAAACCTAGTAACAGTGCCGTAATATACCCGGAGAAACAATGCTGTAAGGGGGCGTGCCATAGTGAGGACGTGCGTCATGTCAACACAAAGTTATAGTTTAGCTCTTTAAAATGAGGAGTTTACATGCAGATTAACATTCACACACAGGATTGATGCTGATATCAAAAAGCGTGTCACTATCAACGCTGAAGCTGCATCATTCAGCAGCATAAAAGAATAGTGCGTTATGTGCTCATATAAGCTTATAATAAACAAAAATGCACACATGTCACCGCAACAAGATATATCGTTCAGCTATTTGAATGAGTGGTTTCTGGAGAGAGAAATCACAGATAAATAGCAAACTTCAGATGTTGCGGAGAAAAAACAAACAAGTGCAGGACTTTAAAGGACAAGTTCGGTATTTTACACTTAAAGCCCTGTTTTCAGATTGTTTATGGTGAAATAGAACGGTTTTGACTGAAACTTCGACATATGCGGCTGCCCCGAGAATTTTTGGGTGTTTCTTGTATCAACTCCCACCTCTACAATGGGTTTATAGGTGCACTGGAACAATCCTTCCTAAAATGCATTAAACTTTCGTTTACAAAGACGTGAAACTCACCGAGTGGTCAGGGGTGTTCACTGATATGCTCACAAAAAAATCGCTGCAAAAGATGCAAAAGAGAGCTTGAATAATAGACACTCCAGCCCAGGTGGTGGCGATAATCCGCCTTTGCCCATTGCAAGAATAGAAACAAAGTTCCCGGCACGGAGTAATACCGTACCTCACAGCACATCTAATACAAGTCAATGGAGTTGGTAAAAACTACGATAAAACCTGTTGGAATGCGTCTTTTGCAGCAATTTTTGTGTGAGCATATCAGTGAACACCCCTGACCACTAAGTGAGTTTCACGTCTTTGTAAACGAAAGTTTAATGCATTTTAGGAAGGATTGTTCCTGTGCACCATTAAACCCATTGTAGAGGTGGGAGGTGAAACACAAACATCCGAAAATTCTCGGGGCACCCGCATATGTCAAAATTTCAGTCAAAACCGTTCTATTTCATCAAAAACAATCTGAAAACAGGGCAAGTGAAAAATACCGAACTTTAAACATGTGTCTTTACAGGATTTTTAAGGTATCTGTGCATGCACAGATTCTGATAAATCATTGGCAGTGTGAATGAACAAAAATCTAACGATCCTGGACAAAAAAAACCTACTACTTTAATGTTTTGAAGTGTTGCCTGAAGCAGCTGTAAAGCTATACAGGCCTTTATGTTTAGGTGTGAAGGCTCTTTATTTGTAGATCTAACACAGTAAGAAAGAGTTGACTAAGATGAGGACTTGAAGCAGTCAGAAGTGTAAGCGGTTGATGCAGCTTGGCTTTCGTGTGGTGTTTTCAGGAGGTTTCTTTGCAGCCGACCTTTCTGCCTCCATCCACTATAGTCCGTCCTGCTTCACTTCAAGTCCCCAGTGTACTTCTGGCCAGCTCTGATGCTGGTGTTGTTATTCAGCAAGCCCTTCCATCTCCAACATCTAGCTCTGTTATAACCCAGGTCCCGTCCTCTAGTAGGCCAATAGTGTAAGTAACTTCTAAACGTTGCTTATTCTGCTTCTATCTCAGTTTACCATCATTTTCTCTTGCGTGCCTCATTCAGCGTTTTCGCTTGCGACACTCATTTAATTGGGAGACCTTTTGATTCGGTTTCAGTTACTTGTGATTCATGTGTCTTCAGTAGAATTTTGAAGTGCTCCACCATCTAAGCACTTTACTGTTTTTCATTTGAGCCTTTTGCTTTGTTTTATGCACCAAAATATTTGTTCTTCAAGGCATTCTTCCTTATTATTATTATTATTATTATTATTTTAAAATACTTAAAGTCAACATGAAATTCAGCTCGATCTTGTCTGGTTTTCTAACAAACACTTACTGTCTAGTTTAAAACTCATTTGTATGCATGATTTAAAAGAAAGAAATGTCATAATACTTTCATCAAAATGCATCATCTTGCTACCCCTCTGAAAATGTTTTCTTTTTTGGTTGATGGCTATGCAATCTCCAAACCGCTATTTAGGCCAAATAGGTTTCAGACTTTTGTTGAAGGTATACATATATAGTGTTAAAGTTTAAGGCAAGTTATCTTTGAATTGGGTGAGTTGCAAATGTAATTTCATGTTGACTTTAAAGCATGATGCTGTGTCATGTTTTTGTACTTGCTTGAATTGCGTGTCAAATTGAGGTTTTAGATTATATCATATATTGCTGTTGTCATTATTACATTTGGTCTGAATAATGTTTGTGTGTTTCTATCTTTGTCTTTAGTCCGGTGTCAGGCACATTTCCGGTTCTCCTGCAGCTGCCAAATGGTCAGACCATGCCAGTCGCCATCCCGGCCACCATCGCCAGCTCAAGTGTCCATATACCCACGGCCATTCCTGTGAGTGTCACAGTCCTCTTATTTACATGCATTCAGAAAGTTCCTGTACTATGACATTATATAAATGTTATCATTGAATAAATGATTATTATACATTAACAGTGTTTCCATACTAAAACAATTATTTCATTGAAAACGTAATTATTATAATTTTAAAGACGTAGATGTCATCAGGCAACGTCGTAACTAAAATCATCCAGTCTTCTTTTGCATTAATAATGTTGCTAAGCTAACAATGAGATACTTTAAAAAGCATTTTAATACACACACGATATGTATCTGTATGTGAATATATGAATAATTGCATGTTAAAACACAATGTGGCTGTCCTGTAGCTTAACCAGAAAATAAAAGTTTTTATTGCTATTTGCAGTTCAACCGGACTTTTAAATGCATATCAAGCTCTCTGTGTATTTGTGAGATGAATAGCTTTCGGTTTTGTGTTTTTCTTCATTAGTTTTTTTACATTGAGCATGAAAGTGGCAAAGAATAATTATATACTGGTCTTATTTTCTGCTTCTGTGTGTTTTCAGCTGGTCAGACCAGTCACCGTAGTGCCTAGTGTCCCTGGAATCCCCGGCCCCTCCTCTCCACAGCCTGTCCAATCAGAAGCCAAGATGGTAATTTCTTCCACTCTCTAATTTACATATGAATTCTCTTGTGGATTATTACTAAGTATGTTTCGGTGTAAGCAGATTTAGCTTGAGCCCTGAGGGACTGGAGGATATACAGTACACACCATTGGTACATAATAGATCCTTGCCAGCTTGCAAATTGTAGTTTGATTATAAGAGCACTAGAGGGCATCAGTCTGAACTCTGTGTGAGAGGGATTATTGTGGAATTAGTATTATAGGGTGGGAGTCGGGACATAGATTGGTATAAAATCACCCATTCGTATGTTTACAGACAATTATAGCATTATAAAGCATTTATAAGTATTATAAAGTACTAGCTGAGAAATAATTTATTTTACAAGTAAGCAGAATGTACATTACAGTATATTCAAAAACATACTGTATGTGACCCTGTCTGTAAGACCTTAAAGCATCAAAATGGGATTTTACTCATTGGTTTCAATCTTTGACGTGACCTTACTACTCAGTCAATAATATTAAAGGGGTCATATCACAAAAATCTGACTTTTTCCATGTTTAAGTGCTATAATTGGGTACCCAGTGCTTCTATCAGCCTAGAACATGTGAAAAAGATCAACCCAGCAGTAACTTCGTTTTGGTAAATCATTCTCTGCAAGCATGTGAAAAAATATGTCATTGAAATTTTGCTTCCCTTGTGATGTCAGAAGGGGATATTACGCCCCTTAATCTGCACTATCCAACCACAGCACTGCCATTCAGTGCAGAGATCAGCTCATTTGCATATTAAAGGACACACCAAAAAACATTTCTTTGCTCACACCTACAAAGTGGCAATTTTAACATGCTATAATAATTATCTATATGGTATTTTGAACCTGAACTTCTCATACCTACTTTGGGGACCCCAACGAAAATTCTTGTGAAATGTCCCCTTTAAAGATATCAAGATATACCTTTTCTTTTATTGATGTAAAAATGTGATTTTCCAAGTCTTATTTTATTTAAGCTTTCATGAATTGTCAGGCGCTCAGATATCCATGTGAACAAATCAGTGTGCATTTGCTTTTGCATGGCTCTAAACAACAATAGAAACACATCATCTCCATGGACCAACATACACAGAGCACATGTACATACATTTACTCACATAAAATAAACAGTATACCATATTCATCCACCCACCATTTACAGAAAACACTTACAAAACCTCAACTCATCAGAAAACATCTAATGAACCCTCATCAACCGAACACCCCCCATCTCTCTATCTCTATCTCTCGCTCGCTCGCTCCCCAGCCACACAGACACGGCACTTTACAAGGACTGATGATGCTGCAAAGACCACAATAATGATAATTAACTTGCTGAATTTAGAAGATTATGCTGTTAATTAGTTGCAAAATAAAGATAAGTAATAAAGGAGCAGATGGTTGAAAGAAACCCTCGAGATGTTGGGCTAGTGTTCTGATGAGACTACGATGGCAGATATGAAATATGTATCTGACTGGCCCTGCACACATTCTTCACAGGCTCTCTCTCTCTTTCTCTCTCTTTCTCTCTCTCTCAGTGTTTCTCACAGACTCCATATGAATTGTTTCATGTGAATAATTCCCTTCTAGTCATGTGGAAATGTGAGTTCGGGAAGGTACTGCTCCATAAACTAATTTGTCTGATAGATTGGTCTGGCTAGAATAGCTGTTAAAATAATGTTCTTTCCTTCTTTTACCATAAAAATTAATGCATCCTCCATCACTGTGCCTATGGTTACACACCTCACCTGCTGTAAAGGGGTTTGATAACTTAAGGTTGACTGGGTTTGAACTAAACAATGGCTTCCTCCAAAGGGTTTTAGAGTAAAATTAAAAGGATATTTGATCGATTGAAATATAATCGAAAGAGATATATTGAGAATTTACATTATATTTAATATTAGTTTGACAAAACAAATGGTGAATATAAAACCCCCCAAATTATAATAAGATTGCATTTTGTTTTGGTTTCATATTTAATACGTAAAGAGTACGGATCGTCTGTTTTCTTTTCTCTAATTATATTTTGGCAATCCTTCGTTTAATTTTTAATTAAATTAAAAGTTAAAGCATCACGCAAATGTTTGTGGTAAAGTTGTTCTGTTTTAGTAAAATGTGTAGGTTACTATACGGACTCCCGGCCCATCCAGGAACTTGACTGTCAATTTCGTCACCTGCCTTTTTAAGGGAAAACAAACAAGACTTCCCATAGACTTCCATACAAAGTAGCGGAACAAAGCAATGTTCGTACACAGCCGACAGGTAAATAACTTAAGAAATCACTCAGATTTAAAATGTGTAATTATATGTCCACCCTCCCCACCATGGAGTGCGAAAATACATCAACATATTTAATTTGGTCAAATTAAAAACATGTCCCTTTCATTCTCCCAGCATCAAATTTGTGTAACAATGCTATCCATTGGCCAGAGGTGTCTTATCCGTGCCTTTATTCTTTTTCCCCATTGAGTCAACAGGGAAGCCAGTAAAAGATTTTTCTTCGTATTTGAAAGTTACTTCGTATTTATATATTATGTCTTTATATTTAGAGTACTGAGTGCACTTTTCCGTCCAGCCATACAACTAGCCTTAGGGGCTGGACACACCAAAACTTTTAAACGCTGCTGAAAACGCCTTGAGGACGCCAAATGCCAGCTGTTTTTCAGCTGAGTGCCAGCTTTCTTCAGCTGAGCGCTTTGATAGCTGTGATACTTCAGCTGCGAGCCGGTTGGTTGCTGTGGTAATGTCCCGCCCCTCCTCGACTGTGATTGGGCGGCCGTGTGAGAACTGACATTGACGAGCGAAGCTTTTCTCCCAAAGTTGAATCTCTTTCAACTCTCGACGCTCAGCGCCGAGCGCCGGTTTTCAGCGCGGAAAAAACCCGCTAGCTGCTGGCTTATTTGAAAAACGCCAAGCTTCCATTGGAAACAATTGAAAACATGCGCCGGCCGCGGGCGTAAAAGTTTTAGGGGTTGTGTACACCAAAACTTTTAAACGCGGCTGAAAACGCCTTGAGGACGCCGAATGCCAGCTGTTTTTCAGCTGAGTGCCAGCTTTCTTCAGCTGAGCGCTTTGATAGCTGTGATACTTCAGCTGCGAGCCGGTTGCTTTGGTAATGTCCCGCCCCTCCTCCACTGTGATTGGGCGGCCGTGTGAGAACTGACATTGACGAGCGGAGCTTTTCTCCCAAAGTTGAATCTCTTTCAACTTTCGACGCTCAGCTCTGAGCGCGGAAAAACCGCCGAGCGCCGGTTTTCAGCGCGGAAAAAACCCGCTTGCGGCTGGCTTATTTGAAAAACGCCGAGCTGCCATTGGAAACAATTGAAAACATGCGCTGGCCGCGGGCGTAAAAGTTTTGGTGTACACAGCCCCTTAGTGTTCACAACCCCTTAGTGATATTTCTAGCAATCACTGGGTTACACAAATTTGCTGATGGGGGAATGAAACGGACATGTTTTTAAATTGACCAAATTAAATCTGTTGATGTATCTTTCGGCGCTCTATGACAGGCATGGTGGACATATATAATAACTGGACATGTTTAATCTGAGTGATTTCTTTAGTTATTTACGCCTTTCAGCTGCGTACAAGCGCTGCTTTATTCCGCTATTTTGTATGGAAGTCTATGGGATGTCTAGTTTGGTTTCCCCCAAAAGTGGGCGTGAACCTGTTCAAGACATTCTATGACGTTCCACCGGTTGTGCGTATTGCATTTTATTACTATTTGTTGTTAAATCGTTGTAAAATTTTAAAATATATTTAAAAATAAAACATATTAAAGTTATTAATGTGCAAAAACACAAAGTGAGAACACATTTTATTATCAGACTTCAGAAACAAATGAGTATGTCACACCACAGAAAATATGTTATTAACCTCCCAGCCAAATTTGAATGACGAAATAAACCACCAAGTAAATAAAATCTTGAAAAAACAAAAGCTTTAAAAAAATTGGCCGGATACTCTGCTCTCAAATGCTGGGGAAGCATCTGCTGTCGGCGCTGAAACCACGCCCACTCTTAGGAAAGCTGCCGTCTCTCTCAACTTTCGAATACTGTGTGATTGTGTTTAGGGGCGGGGCCATGCTCAGTGTCTCCACCATAGATATGTATAATAAAGGCTAGATGTCTCCCCCGCACTGCTGTACAATGGAGGTCACTGTCCATAACAAGTGGTTTGGTTTGTTATAAACGTCAGAGATGTACCTATGACACTGCATGCTTATGAATAATTTTCATGAAACATGTTAAAGCATCCAGAATTATAGCCATTTTAATAACGTTTGTAAGACACCAAACCATTTTAAAATCGGAAGAAAATTGAGCAAGTTATGGTCTTTTAAAAGTAAATGCACCATTAAAACACAATGCTACGAGTGAGCAAGCTCTCTGAGGTAAGATGGCCGCCAGGAGATGACGTTAGAGACTCTGCCGTAACACAGCTAGCCTTTATTATACATATCTATGGTCTCCACTGTGTCATCGAGCCACCGTTTTAGCCCCGCCCAAATTACCCTGAACACGGAAATGAAAAACTGTTTAATGGTGTAATCTCACAATTCAGTACTACATAGGTCTTTGTAATGTGTTTCAGTAGTACATTTCTAACATTTATAATGTGTTTAGAGACAATTCTCTTCACACACACTTTAACTAGATTTTAAATCTGTATTATACATTATGAATTTAATTAGCGACATTGGCTTTTTGTTAAAAAAAAGATGGTTCCCCTAGAAGTTAAGCAATTTCAGACAAAATGTATATGACAAAATATTTTACATATTATTAAAAGCCTGAAAAAATGTAGCTCTATAGTCATTGTGTTGTCATTATTAGGGGATTCTCATATAGAACAGCACTTAGCGCTAAGGTCTCTGTGCTACAGTACGCCAGGGAAAGGCAGATTTCCCTGACAAGAGAAAATCATAGATGTCTCCAGGGAATAGGGAATTAGCTACGACAGCTCTTACTCCTGTGGAAGAGCTCTGAGGGAAGCATCTGTTTAAAGCTGTGATGAATATGTTGTTTTAATCCTTGCCTCTGGTTTTCTGCAGAAGTTAATTATTCTAATCTTCAGTTCTCGCATCTTTCTAATGTAGTTTAGCCTCCTGATCCCTGAGAGAGAAAGATAGCACCATGTTTTTTCTTTTTCATTTGACTGCAGTTATCCTGCAGGTATATAAAAGTGCTGAAGAGAAGATTAACTGTTAAATGCAGGGCACATAGCCGGATTTGTTTTTGACTTTGAGCATAATGTCTGCACTTTTTTTGGTAAAAACGTGTTTCAACTCTGTCTAACGTTCAATTGACCAACTATAGTTTTTTGGTGGGGGCTTAAAGGTCAAGTAGGGGAGAGCGAGGCACAAAGTAACGCTTTTTGGCTTTGGTTTTATCATTCAAAAAATATTTAAGTTAGATTAATCATTATTTTACACAATTAACACACACAACTCTGCTACAAATGAACACTTAAAGTTTGTTTGTGGGACCTACTGTTATCATACAATTACACCGAAAGTGACAGGAGTGCAAACGTGACAACTTACCCCATAGGTGGAGTTCATTGTTACAAACAGAGGGTTTGTTGTAACACCTGCTAGAACATTTGAGTTTAAACACAATTAATTCAATCAAATTTTGTCTATATACTAAAGGTTGATATTGTTTATATATCTGCCTATAATAGATAGATGTCCTCACATTCATCCATCCATGATCCTTCATCTAATCATCCTTGTATTACACATCAATGCATATAAATAGATTTTATTGAAAGGGCTGCACAATTAAGACAAAAAAAAATCATAATTGTGAGTTATTTCCACTGATAGTGTATTAATAGTTATCATTCTGATAAATAGTATTTACATTGTCATTATCATTGTATACCTGGCTTAATTGTAACACTGTGTGACAACTAACCCCGCTGTGTAAAAATGTTTTCAATCCCAGCTATCAGTTACTAGGACTTGCTGACATGTTTTAAAATGGTGTTATGTTACTGGTAACAAGACAGTGATTAAAATAATATAAAGTTAGATTTGGTGACTTACAAACCCAACTTAGAAAACAAACATAAGATAAAGAAATTTACTTTCATGCCTCCAAAACACTCTTTGTTCAATATCTTAACCAAAACACATCAAAACTTTTAATAAATTCAAAGATCATCTTCTGACAAGAGAAAAAGACCAAAAGACAATTAACCCTGTGTTAGTTTGTGCCCCGCTCACCCCTATATGTGAAAATTGGTCAAAGCAGAATATATAGGTGTACCTTTCATTAAATGCCTGAATTTATTTTAAGGAATCTGTTTTGCAAGCTTTAGAAACATTAACTCATGCAAATAATTCTTCATCACAGGCCTTATTGTTGCTACCTGGTAAGACTTTGGTTTTTGTGTCCCATGACTCCTGAAAGAATGTGTCGAGATAGCCAATCAGATTTCAGACAGTTTTGCTGTTTTTGTGTGCATTATGGGCGTTTCACCTGGTACGCTGCAACTACAAGTGTTGTGGTTCTTTTTCAATAGGAGACGTGTGGAAAGCGGCAAAACGAGGGCGGATATAGAGGTGAAGCGGCGTTGGTCCACAAGCCTTGCCTGTGCACCCCAAAAAACTTTCCCTTTTAAGGACACGGCTCTTCACGGCAGGCGCTGTTGATGATAAACATATTTGGACTAAATGCTGCACAAAACGCTTCCACTATACACGACAAAGCTGTAGCCGCGCGGCGATTGCACGGTTGTGAAACGGCCTTTATGCATCAGACAGTTTTTGATCGGTCCATTGGGCTTGCCTTCTGAGGCTAGTCCTCATGTGACAGAAACAATGATAGTTTTTGTTGGGGGTTTATTTACAGTTTTTTGTTGTGACTTATGTGTGTTGATTGTATTGATAGGATTTTATTGTGTTTGTATGTAAAATTTTGCCCATAAAACTTCTCTGAGTAATTGTTTATTTTCGGCATCTGATTCTCTCCTGTCGTCTTCATCTATAGAAGCTGAAGGCGGCCCTTAGCCAGCAGCTCCCTCAGGTAACCAATGGGGATGCAGGTGACATCCAGAGCAGCTCAGCCAGCCAAACTCCGCCCCCAGACCCGCCTCCACCTGAAGAGCCCCGTCCAAAGTCACTACAGCAACCAGCTACGTCCACTACAGAAAATCCTGTATGTGTCCTGTTGAAGTCCAAAATGATGATGTAGTTTAGTCAAATTTTGTTTGTTATACTAATACTAATTTGGTCTGGGTGCTGAATACTAAATACTGAGATACTTGAAATTAAAAAAATAAACAGCTGAAAGTTTTAGGAATGGTTCATTTTGGCAGAATGTTGGACCTTAAGAAAACGCATGAAAAAGTGTTAATAAAACCGATAACGTAATAATGAGTGGGATGGTGCCATTTAAAATTTATATATTTAAATTTTTTTACATATGTCTGATTGTTGTATAGCTGTCTCCAGCCCCAGCAGCCCAGCACACGACCAGTACAGGCGGGCGGAGACGGAGAACCACCAGCGACGACCCAGACGAGAAAAGACGTAAGTTTCTGGAAAGAAACCGAGCGGCTGCATCTCGCTGCAGGCAAAAGAGGAAGGTCTGGGTGCAAAGTCTGGAGAAGAAAGCTGAAGACATGAGCACCGTGAACGGACAGCTACAGGTACACACAAAGCAGCAGTTTAAAGTCAATAGTTAGCAGTGTGGTCGAACAAGAGTGTGCGTCTTATAGCCAGACACAGACGGCGATGAAGTCATTAATAGAAATTAAGAAATGTGTCTGCATGACAGCCGCAGTGTGATTGTTTGAGTGCCGCACATCGATATGGCCCTGTCAATAAAGACGTTTTCTCCAGATGTCATCGGCACACATGCGTGTCGTCTCTTCTGTCGAAGCGTTTGTGAGCTGCCCTGGAACTCTCTCAGGAAAAGCCGTCTTTTTCTCAACCCGCGTTTCGTAGCAGGCAATTAGGATCCGCCACTGACAAGTTCGAAACAGTTCACGTAACCGTTGTCTCTGCTGATAACGGAGAGTGCGGCGCGGCGGCGGCACGTTCCAGACAATTTAATGAGATGTGCCACTGTTTATTTGCGCGCTGTCTTTTTTATTTGTCCGTTTAGACAAAGCGCACCGGTTTAGCGGAGGGGTGGGGGAAGGCCGATTAATTTGTGGGTTATATTATGAACGAGTAAACTAACATACAACAGATGGAGAGCTGAAGAAGGCTGTTGGGCGAATAGCAGAACGTTTGAGACCGAGAGGAAGCGCATTCGAGAGGCGTTGTGTAATACGAGGGCATTTATCAGCACTGATGGGTTGCTGTAATTGTCCCTCTCTGCCCCGTTGGCCCAGCTGATCAGAGCGTAGAGCTCTAATGATGCTCAATTACGTTAACATCATCCTTAACTGGCTTTTTAATGAGGTGTCAGGGTTTGCCGACCAGCGCACTGCAACATTCGGGCCAAACATCCCCCCTGTGCTGTCTTTATGGATGCAGCCGGTCTGTGATGACATTAAACACTTTAATGGTCTGCTCTTCTTTATCTGCCATGTTTCTGAAAACACGAGATGGGAAAATTGAGATTCATCAGATGTTATAGATTTCAATCTTTGCTTTATTGAATAGCAGGGTGGGAGGAAGCCGTATGTCAGTTTAGATGTTACTAAACGTTCAGTAGCTGGGAGCAGGGAATAAAGGAATTGGAATTAGAATAATCATTTTCAACTTAAAAGTAAACAGTTTATCCAAAGATACTGGGCATTTTGTAATTATCTGCGGCATTTAAAACCTGTCTCAACTTAATGGATCATTGTGTATGATTTAGCGGCATCTAGTGGTGAGATTGTGAATTGCAACCAACGGCTCAGTCCACAGCTCACCCCTCCCTTTCGAAAACGCATAGAGAAGCTACGGTACAGAGGGCCAAACAGGACAAACATGTCAACGTCTGAGACAACGTAGTGACGAAACGCGCTCTATTGATCGGTGTGTTCATTTAGGGCTACTGTAGAAACATGGCAGCGCGAAATGGCTACTTCCATATAAGGAGATAGTACAGTACAGTTAATTATGTAAGGTCTTTATACACCACTGATAATATACATAACCATATTATATTGCAATTCTTTTAAGAAATCCATAAAAAATAGTTTTTAAATGTTGAATACAATAGTTTTAGTGAAAATAAAGCAATTTTTTAAGATATAACGCAATTACATACCAATCACGTATCTCCGTCAATAACAGCTCCGCTGATATTTACTATGACAAAACATTTGCTTAAATAAACGACATGCGTAAACAGTTTTATATATTATTTCAGACACCGAACGGCCAGAGATTTATTGGTTTATTTTTGGTCCACCAACAAAATTAGTTTCTTTCCTGTGTTGCGAACTCATCGAATCTGAATTCGGCGTAGCTTATTCAAGTTATTATTGTAGTGCTTCATTAAGAGAAAACGTTTTCCTGTCACTGACGAGTTTTTACGGCAATCCATGTTTCCGCTATTATCCACAAGGTGGTGCTCTTATCAAACTTATAAAACCCTGAAGCATTCACTGATCCAAAAACAGTAAAAACTCTGTGTATGTTTTGATCATCGCTCTGAGTCTGATCTCTAACAAAAGTCCTTTACAAAAATTGAATTATTTCAGCTTTTTGCTCCAAATTTTGACAAAACCTACCCATATCTGAGAGGTGCAACAAAGAGAACAAAAGAAGATAGGATGAAACTTGTTTTTTAAAGCAGAGGGTCTATTCTTTCATTTGATATATTGTATATTTTTATATTTAAAGAACAAAATTTTCTGAAAAGCATTAAACTTTTGTGAAAATCATAAAAAATGCTGCTGCTGGTGACTTAAAAAAAAAAACCGCTGGCGGGGAAAGAGTTAAACAGTTTATTGTAAAATTTAAAAAAATGTCCCATTTAAATGTAGCTAGTACTGTTCTGCCTTTGGTCAAGTCAAGCTATATTTGTCCTTCCTGACAATCTGCATTAACGGTGTTTAGATGGACGCATTGAATTTTAATAAGAGAGCAGATTACCAGAAAACCAAAAAGAGGGGTCGTCTTTGTGGCCATAATGGCTGATGGCAGCGAGTAGTTTCGATTTTGTTGACACATACGTGCAGTGTCGGAGCATCTGTGTTTAAATCTGCTTCTCTGCTGCCCACCGTGCCAACACTGGCAAGATGAAACAGATGGAATGAGAGAAACTGGCACACTTTTAGACTGCTAGATTAAATGTCAGCCATGTTTCTGAGGAAAAGAAGAAACGGTTAAATGTTCGGGAGGGTGTTGTGGCCTTTTCTCGCTGCCATTCGTTTCTCGGTAAATCCTGTTAAAGTCACCTTCACTGTTAAACAGTCTGTCTTTAGCGCATGCAGAACAGCGCGGCCCCATGGGAGTCTTAACTGCAGTCGAGAGTAAATCTCGGCAGAATGGGCGACAGTGTTTGGCTGATGGGAGGAGGGGGGTTTCTCTGTATTTCACTCTCGTGGGACACTGCCATTAAGCAGCTATAATTGTGTCCCAAAAAAGCTCAAATGGATCTTTTTGTTGATTCCTTACGAATCCTGACAGATAACGTGCTTGTTACTCTTCTCTTTGTGTCCAGAATGAAGTGACTCTTCTGCGTAATGAGGTTGCTCAGCTGAAACAGCTTCTGCTGGCTCATAAGGACTGTCCTGTGACACTCCTACAGAAGAAATCAGGATACCATCGTGAGTACCACACCACCAAACCCGGGCAGATACTTCATAATGTCACATTAAATAAGTCATATGCATTGCATCTGTAGCCTGAGATTTTATTCATTAGGGCACCATTTGTAGACTTACTATCATATTTGATAGGATTTAAGATCACATCACGCATGACAAGACTGTCTGGCTTTCTGTAAAAATGAGCTAAAATCTCTGGACTGCCAGCCATGCCTAATGGGTTGTAAAAGTTTTTTTTGTAATTTATTTTTTGACTGTAACAGATGAGTGTTATTCCTAATGAGCGTTCTGTAGGGTATTTGATGAAATGTGAGAAATGGATTATAAACTAGCCCTGAGTGTAAAATAACACAGATTCATCTCTTCCCATTATTACTGTAGAACGACCGTGGACTCATATATTTGCAAAATGATCCCTGTTGTATGTGGCACTGTCCTCTTTAAGATGAGTGATAAAGAGGCATTCAGAAACGGGGGGCTGCTTTTGTTACACATGCGTCTTTTTCAGTTATGCTTTAATGACGCCTTGTGAAATGTGCAGATCTGTGGCTCGTCTGCCATATGCAGCCACTTCATATCAATTAGCTGTTGTCACGAGGACAGAGAAGCGGTTGTGGGGACGATAGCGCGAGCGTGTACGCATCTGCCAGCAGCTCTTCCACGGCCTTCGCCAGACACTAAAACTTAATGGCTGCATGTGTTGCATTTTTTAGATAACTTTGATTTCCGGCACGCCGTCGATCTTGCGTACGTTAGCCATCGTTCTTTAATCCGGCACTGACTTGTATTGACAATGATTGCCTTCAAAATGAGTGTATTATAGCCGAGAGGCTGACAGAAGCGCTGTTTCGCAACTCGGATGCGTCGCCGCAGCCGTGCAGTTCATTATGCGACGGCATTGTTAAGCAGCTTGACTGACAGGTCTCATGCATATTACGGCCGGGTGAAATTGGCTTGTCAGAGAGCTGGTTCATTTACAAGCATCTGGTGGGTCTTGGAGAGGTAGAGGAGAGTATGGAAATGATCGAAACCATTCTTCAATCCTGTTTACGCGGCAGATGTCACAGAGCACCGTGAGGGGTCATATATTAGTCACCTGTGCAAATGAGACTCACAGAAGAGCAGCGTTCAGTCTTTGCCGGGTTTGTAAACAACGGCGGTGTGTGCTACATTCATCGCGGGACAGAGAGCGGCAGATGGTCATCGCCTGTCAAGAAGGTGTTCTTAATACGATGAAAAAGTGCTGTCTAAGTGATGTGTCTGTACAGGTTTCTCATGCTCACCTTCGGTTTACCGAACGCTCCAGTTTTGTTCCCCGAGTTTAGGCCTGAAACATAACCTTAGAGCTTGATTTAAAGAAATAGTTCACCCCAAAATTTAAGTTTACGCCCATTCGTGCTCAAGCCAGGTGGGTGGGGCTGGTGGCCTGTGGTTCATTTACAAGGTCCAGCTCTTGTTGCTTTATTGTGTTAGAACATGGTGTATGTTCAGCAGGACCACACTTTTAGTGTTGGCCAAGCATTGCATGTATATGTAAAGAGTATTTCTGGCCTTAATCTATCGAGCAGCACTGGCCCAGTAGCAGTTGGGAAAAAATTACTCGAGCTGCCCTGCAAACAAGACGGGCCATGCCTCCGTTTGGCACTGCACAAGCCCCATCTGCTTGCAGTGGAGATGATTCGAGAGAAGGTGAGCCGAGAGCTGTCTCAGGTGCGCCAGAAGCTGCGTATGATAATATATCATCCTCTTTTCTGCTTAATACCATTAAGTGTAATTACAGACAAATGAATACAGAGGCAAAGAGAAAACCCGCTTCTGATTTATGCCGAATTCGACCTTATGCGCACAGATCAGGCAAGGTTATTTACAACCTCGTGGCATACACGTGTAGCGCATCGCCCGATCGGAGCCCAGTCGATTCATAGGGTCTGCGACGTATCAGAACGGCACACGCAATCAAATGGCCCCGCATTAATTACCAAGTGCCATTTCGGCGGCGCTTGCTTCATTAGCTACATTAATTATCGCGCTAGTCTGCATTTCTGTACGAGTCGGAGCGAGGGAGAGCGCGAGTGGGCCTTTTTCGTTCCCTTTCTCATCAGGAGCCAATTAATTCAATGCAACTGCAGAACAGCTGGTGGCATTTGGACCGCGCATCTCTCCTGCTCTCCTGTGTGTGTATCATTAAAATCAGGTGCAGTAATTATCTGTCGCTGCAGTAGTTGGCAGGATTGGAAGGGGAACGTGGGGAGGGGTGCGAGAGTCTGGCCTCATGCTACAGCCTCTAATACACCCTGATGATGTTGGTTTAAAATGACATTGTAACTTTAATTAAAGGTTACAAAGCGTGCACAGGGATTAATAAAAGACAAAGCGTTGGACTGGGAAACTCTCTTTAATTGTACTTGCTACATTCAGCCAGACCCATAGAAGTTCAAATTGAACCTTTGCACGTGACGTGTGTCGGCATTCACCTGTGCGAGTGGTGTCCATGTGAATTGTAACCTCAGCATTGCAGGTCAAGCGTTGTAATGCTGCGTACACACCAAACACGCAGCATTGTGTTCCTTGCTCTAGATTACATGCAGGATTTAACTTTGTGTCAAGTGAATGTTTTGCTTTAGTTAAATATTTCAAAGGCTCGTTTGAGGTAAATAGCGCATGTTTCTATGGCAATCGCGCCACGTCATTCACATTGCACTGCATGAGTTTGTGTCTGTTTACATCTACACTCACCTTAAGGATTATTAGGAACACCTGTTCCATTTCTCATTAATGCAATTATCTAATCAACCAATCACATGTCAGTTGCTTCAATGCATTTAGGGTTATGGTCCTGGTCAAGACTGTCAAAACTGAATGTCAGAATGTTAAAGAAAGGTGATTTAAGCATTTTTGAGCGTGGCATTGTTGTTGGTGCCAGACGGGCCGGTCTGAGTAGTTCACCATCTGCTCAGTTACTGGGATTTTCACGCACAACCGTTTCTAGGGTTTACAAAAAATGGTGTGAAAAGGGAAAAACATCCAGTATGCGACAGTCCTGTGGGCGAAAATGCGTTGTTGATGCTAGAGGTCAGAGGAGAATGGGCCGACTGATTCAAGCTGATAGAAGAGCAACTTTAAACGAAATAATCACTCGTTACAACCGGGGTATGCAGCAAAGCATTTGTGAAGCAACAACACGCACAACCTTGAGGCGGATGGGCTACAACAGCAGAAGACCCCACCGGGTACCACTCATCTCCACTACAAATAGGAAAAAGAGGCTACAATTTGCACAAGCTCACCAAAATTAGACAGTTGAAGACTGGAGAAATGTTGCCTGGTCTGATGAGTCTCGATTTCTGTTGAGACATTCAGATGGTAGAGTCAGAATTTGGCGTAAACAGAATGAGAACATGGATCCATCTTTCCTTGTTACCACTGTGCAGGCTGGTGGTGGTGGTGTTATGGTGTGGGGGATGTTTTCTTGCCACACTTTAGGCCCCTTAGTGCCAATTGTGCATCATTTAAATGCCACGACCTACCTGAGCATTGTTTCTGACCATGTCCATTCTTTTACGACCACCATGTTCCTAATCAGGGAATTTTTTTTAAATCGTAAACCATGCAAACATATTGTATGATACCAAATACACAAAATAACATTGTTTTTAGCAATAAATTGGTGTACTTTAAATTATTTATCCCGGATTAAAAACAAGCATGATGGATGGTGATCGTAGGTGTGTATTCAGGAGTTTCCCGTGCTAAAATTAGATCACATTCAGTCTCGCTGTGTCTCCTGATGTCTGTGCTGTCTTGTTAGGGGAGTCTCAGTCGCTCCTGTGCTTCTGTATTTCAGTGCTGGATAAGGAGGACAGCTGTGGGGAGATGTCTGTTCCCAGCAGCCCACAGAACGAGGCCATCCAGCACAGCTCCATCAGCACATCCAACGGCGTCAGCTCGTCCACGGCACTCGCGTCAGAACCCAATCTAGGGCCTGCTGCAGACCACAGCACAGAGGAAGAGGAGGAGTCGAATATGGGTGGGGCTTCTGACACCCAGTCTTCAGGAAGCTGATCAGGCCTATAAAATCAGTTCCTGTGATTCCTTGCAACCATGTTGAAATGAAGGAGAGAGGAACATTTTCCAGCTCTTTTCAATCCAATGCATTTGTAAAAAGAGTAAGTACAGTAGTAAGAGAAAGCACTTGGAAGATCATGAAGCAGTTGTACTTGTGTTTCAGTGTGTGGTGTATTTATAGAGTAAGGATGGAGATGTACTGAAACACTATCAGAGGCTTAAAGATGGATGAACGGGTCACTTTATTTTATATTTTGCACATGAGGAGAGTGAAAGGTTTTTACATTTTTGCTTTTTGGAAGTAGCTTTACAAACTGAATTGTTACAGCTGACCTGAAACTAACCATCAATCTTGAAATAGTGATGTGCTGTTGTGTGGATGATTCTTGGCCTGAAGTCTTTGGGAACATCTGTACAATCATTGCGATGTATATGGATGTGATGATTCCTTGGACAGTGATTGTCATTATTTACCATCAAATGTTTATTTCTGTGCCATTATTTATTTGTTGCAGGTTTCAATTTGTAAATGAAATGTCAATGTATTTATAAATTATGTTTAGTTATTTAACTTACAATTATATTTATGATAAAACTAGTAATATGGGTGATACTGATTATTTTGATAAGAAGCTTTACGCTTGTTTTTCTTTCCGCTTGCTTAGAAAGTGCTCGACTTTGTATTTGTGGTGTCTGACTCTTACAAACCTTGAGAGAAAAGATGAAGTTTTTACACTTTGTTGTCTTTCTAATTACAGTGTAATTAAGGAAGCATTGTAAATGCCATTACTGATTCAATTATTATATATGTGATCTCTAGTACTATGTTTGTCTTAGGATCATAACAAAAAATGTAAAATGATCACCTGAAGAAATGAGGCTTTCTCTGTGAAACAGGAACTAGATCTGCTCCTTAAAATAAAAACACAGAGACTCATTTGAAGTTTTGAACTAAAGATGCAATTAGTCAGAATAGGTTACCAATATTTCATTATCATTACGTTGTGTCTACTTTTATATTTAAAATGTCCTGGCTTACTACTGTGTAGTTTTACAAGACTTTGCATTTTTTCACTTTTAGGTATTAACTACTTTAAATGTCTTTTTGTGTTTTTAAAGGTAAATTTGTATTGAGATGTTATATGTTAACCTGCATGACTTTTTTTTTTTTTTTTTGAGAGAATAAGACACATTTTCCGACCATGTCTGTGTCGGGTTACTGCAGTTGAACATCTTGTTACTCTTGACCCCTGGATTCATAGACAAGGCTTTCAAGGCTTAGTTAAATTAAGACGTTTAAGCATTTTTTATTTAAACATGCCTTAGTAAAGATGTTACTGGTGTGTATCTTAAGCCCAATCAATGCCACTGGCATATTTTAAGATCTGTCAGTGCAAGTAAGTTTTAGTTGAGACAACTCAAACATTTGTTTTAGTCTTAAGCCTCGTCTGTGAAGCCAGTGGTTAAATTTTTAAACCAGAAAAATGGCAGCTTTTCAACAGAGGGTTTTATTCTTAACTCTTGAGTCCACTCCTCCAGGTAAAGGATGTGATATTTAATGTGCTGTAACTTGTGAAGGCTATGTATAAAATATAAAAATGACTACAATGTTGTAATAAATCTTTTAATAGCTCTTTAAAGTTATGTAAGATCTGAAAGTTATTCTGTTCGTATGTTTGCATGATCATTTGCTTTGTAATCTCTGCCATCTTGTGGTGGCGCCTGGGAATATTCAGGTCTACATAGCAATAGTGAACAACTTAAGTATTGGTTTTAGAAATATATATATAAAAAAAATGTATTTAACTAAACAGTTTTAATTACACATTTTAGGCTGTAGATAATACAAAGGGCAAGATTCAATTAATATGTGGTTAGCATCATAACCAGAATAATTTTATGTTTGTAAGGTGTCGTTTAGTTTTAATCTCCCACACTCTAAAAAAAACAAACGGTGCTATATAGCACCAAAACTGTTGATTTGAATCGTAACCATAGAAGAACCGTTTTTAGTGCCATATAGCACCGGTGAAGCACCTGTGTAGAACCATATAGGGGCCATATAGCACCACATTTGGTTCTACATAGCACTATATGGTTCTACACAGGTGCTTCACCGGTGCTATATGGCACTAAAAACGGTTCTTCTATGATTACGAGCAAAGAACCACTTTTGGTGCTATATAGCACCGTTTGTTTTTAGAGTGCAGTATGCTTTTATATTATTTCTTTGTGTATATGTAAAAAATAAAATCATATAATAGAATAAATATAAAGTAAAAGGGATTTTCAAGGATCATTCAAGTTTTGCCAAAACGTGTTTAACAGTAACGTGTTGCATGCATGTACAATCCCTACACACATTTGTAACATATTAATTGAATTTAAAGCAACAATTATCTTTTGGTAAATTCTTCCTGGTCTCTTGTCAGTAGCTTAACATTTTGAAGGTAACAGTGGCAGGTGCACTTTCAGGATCTTTTTATACCAAATAATCCCCAGCAGCTGAATATGCCTTCTTTCCTATAATATGTACATTATGAGTGATATGTCTGAATCCTCAGTATTCAGGAGGTGAGAAATACCGAATGATGTGCCCTGCATTGGAAATTGCATACTGTGACATTATTTAGATGAAATGAGGTCTTTGCTTCTTGAAACAGTACGGACTATATATGTCCCAAATGGCATACATTTGCATTTAAACTACGCATCCAGTGTCTATAATTTCAGATGGGTACTGTGGTCTTAAATAGAAGATGGCTTATTCTTATCCCAGACGAAATTTCATGTTTGAGCTGCCTTCATTTAAAAACACGTAGCCTACTGACATTTCTTAACCAGTGTTATTGTTTTGTCTTAAGATGCACACCTGCATTGTTTTTTTGTACACTCTAAAAAAAAATGGTGCTAAAGTGGTTCTTTGCTCGTAATCATAGAAGAACCGTTTTTAGTGCCATATAGCACCGGTGAAGCACCTGTGTAGAACCACATAGTGCCATGTAGAACCATATTTGGTGCTATAGTGGTGCTATATGGCCCCCATATGGTTCTACACAGGTGCTTCACCGGTGCTATATGGCACTAAAAACGGTTCTTCTATGATTACGAGCAAAGAACCCCTTTTGGTGCTATATAGCACCGTTTGTTTTTAGAGTGTAAGGTTTGTTTTTAAAACTACTTAAATGTCCTAATATGCTTCATTAAACCCTGTATGGGAATCCACCCCTTAGGGGTTTTTTGTAAAAAGTTTTAAGTAAAAGTAATTTCAAAGACGACTGCAAATTACATCAAACACAACACATTAGCTGCGTCCGAAAGCTTAGGCAGCTGACTTGTTGCCTCGCTGCGTCATGAGGCAATGCAGCATGAAGGCAGCTCAGAGAAACGCATTTAGACAGACTTCATAGGCAGTGTAATGCAATTCAGTTTGAAATATAAACAAAGAGCGCCTTTGTGATAACTAAACCCATGTTTGAAAACTACAATACTACTTTCTCGCTAGAAATGCAATCAGGTTTTAAAGGTTTATAAAGTGAAAATAAAACTTTATTACACAAAATTTGGGCCCCAGACCCGCCATTTTATTGGCTGACCAATCACATTTCCTGTGCATGCCCGTGCATAAAATTGTGGGACAAGACAATGAAGGTATCTCTGGAGACAGGAAGTAAACCAAACATTGGATTCGGACGTGCCTTGATGCCTTCCTGCCTTGGAATGCTGCCTCTGAAGGAGCTTTCGGATGCAGCCATTGTGAGTAGATAATAATCAATTAGTACACCCATACAGCTAAAAAATACATTTCTCTGGCCAAAAATATGTTCTAATCATATTTGTTAAATACTCTGTGTAGAAAGTAAAGCCTTATTAAATATATTTTTGAAATTGAAAATATATATTTAGCTTTATTAACATATTTCAAAATGTATTTCAAGGGCAAGCAAATCCATTTCTAATTTTACAACCCATATAGCAAGAAATGTATTCTTTGCAAAAAATATTTTAAATATATGCTACATACAAGTTTATTTATAAAGTATATTTGGAAGTTAAAAAATATATTTAATCATAACCTTTTTAAACATGTTATTTATATATAGGTTTGTAAAATAAGCATAATGTCTTTGCAATGCAAGGCGAATATATTTTCTTGGTTTGAACTATATGGAGAGTGAATTTTTTGTATATTTTGAAAAGATTTTTGCCAAAATTTTCGAATATTTCAAATATATTTCAAAATATACACAAAAAAATGGCCAAAACATATAGGCTATGTGCTGAAATATATTTTGAAATATGTTTACAATTTTTTTGGCCTTTTTTAAATATATTTTAAAGCATTTATATTCACGTTGCATTAGAAGAAAAACTTTGTGGGGCAGTTTCCTGGACAGAAATTAGTCCTAGTCTAAAATAAATATGAGAGCTGTCCAAACTGAAAATAACTTTCACTGCATATCTTAAAATACATCAGTTTTGCCTCAAAATGCCCACAAGTAATGTTTTTAGTAAGGCATGTTTGTTAAAACTAGTTATATTTCCTAATTAAACTAAGGCCTAGTAGTCCCTGTCCGGGAAACCACCCCTAAATGTTATACAAACTTGTAAACATAACAGGTTTAAAAAGATTAAAATTAAATATGTTTTCAATTGCAAAAATATACTTATAAGTTTATCTTTTATTTACACATTTTATCATTTATATATTTATAAAAAGCTTTTATATTTTGGCCAGGAAAAACATATATTTTGCCGTCAGGGGTGGTCAAATTAGAAATGTATATGTTGCCCGTAAAATAAATTTTGAATTAAATGTTAATATCAAATTCAAAATTATATTTAATTAAGCTTTACTTTCTACAAAATGAATGTAACATATATTTAAAACACATTTGTGGCCAGATGGGAATACCTTTAAAAAAGGTCCTAATGTGTACCATTTTGAGAGATAGGCTTGATGTCAGTGTTGTCTGTTTCTGTCACACTTAAGTGTTAAATGGAAGGAGTGCCAGGGTTCCACTTCCACACTTGAGTTCATCATCCGGGTACTTAAAAAGCACTTTTCAATGTGAACACAATACTCATACTATTTATGTACATTATGGCATGGAATAATGCAGAAGTATGTGATTCAGATTAGCTTATGCGATATGGACATACATTTACCATGTTTTTATTTTCATGAATAATCATTTATTGATATTGTATTTGTAGCTTAAATCAGGTGACTTCTTGGCTCACGTGGCCTCATAAAATAGAAAAGTGTTCATGAGAAATCTCATAGAAACAGTGGATCATCCAGGTACTTCTTATCGACTGTTGTTTATTAATAAGGTTTTGGATATACTCATTTCTCATACTGATTTTTGTATAGGGGGTATCAGACGCAGGGGGAAGTAGGTGTCAGATCATTTATATCCTATAAGGCCATGAGAGTTTTAACCCCAAAAGTGATGATGCTGAATCGTTTTGAATGGTAATGAAAAGAATGAGTACTCAGATGTTGTGTTTTTTTTTTCTTATCACTATGGTGAATAAAAAGTTCACCTTGCACCTCTGTATGTGTGTTATTGGTCACTCATCACGTTGTTTGGTCAACCATGATCTTTATCCTGACTAGACTGAAAACTGCTGTGGATCACTGATCACATGTGACGACGCCAGTGACCTTTATCTGTTATGAATCTGTCAGTATTCCAGTCACTGCTCTATATGATGTGTTTCAAATCATTTGTTTATTTATATTTTTATGTATTGGGTTCATTTTTATATTTATATTTATGGCTTCCTTTACCCTCCACTTTACAGATTATTTAAGGTGTAAACTCAGCAGAAGGGCTGTTCAAGTAGTAGCAGTGGCTTTAAGGACTATATCTGTTATGGCACAATGAGATAAAGCTTACATTTTCTTAACCTTTAAAATGTGATTCACATTCATTTATTGCACTTGTAGATGCGATTATAATTTAAGCAAATGAACTTCCCAAGGAGGTTTCTTGTCCATCTAAAAACGATTTCCACAATAACAATGTCATCCAGTTTATATTCAGTGGTATTAAAGGGCCTATAATATGCCCATTTTTACAAGATGTAATATAAGTCTCAGTTGTGCCCAGAATGTGCCTGTGAAGTTTCATCTTAAAATACCCAACAGATCATTTTTTATAGCATGTGTACCTTTAAATGCAAATGAGCTAGTTAAAATAGATCTGATTCATGTGAATACACTCTGAGACAATAGTTTATTTAGCTGCATTAGATGTGCTAACAAACATTTAGAAAAGCTTTTGGGTAAAATTAATCAGTCAGCCGTGGCCGTGGCAGGGGCTTTATCAGTGTGACGTCACATTAACAAGAGACTCTAAACTGCATGTCTAATGAGACTGCTTTGGTTTAATGGGGATTATAAAAGAAGAAGAGGGTGGATTCGTTTTTTAATTGTAGGGTTGTTTTGTTCACACATTGTCAACACGTTTATGTCCAAACATTATTTTGCATATAGGTGCCCTTTAAGACCAGAGCATATATAGTTCAGTGTAATCCAGCATAAAAGATCATTAAGAGCAGCACACAAATAATTGACAACAGACACAGTGAACAAATTTTGCAGTAATTTGCCAAAGCTAGAAGTGTAGGCGACGTGCAATCGATGATGTCATGTAAGAATCAGCATGTAAAAATAACCATGGCCTCAGACTCTTAACAGGACACATAGATTTCATCTTGTCATCATCAGCAGGGTCTGTTGTATATTTACTTTCTATTCAACAGAAGGAAATGAGGGCTGAAGAATAAATGTGCTGTCAGAGGTTCATGTCCTCTGCTGGTGTCTATTGTCTGAACTTCCTGTTAGCTCAGGACAACAGAACAAAAGCCAGGGCAAATCCGGGAAATCTTTTGGAGATTTTGTTTTTGCTTTAACCTAGGTATTACAAAGTAAAGACACTGTCTGCACTCTCTGAATCTGCACTGTTGTATTTCTGCACAGAAAAATGTAAACAATGAAATGTGCAGTGATATACAGTGTTTTTATATATATATATATATATATATATATATATTAAAATTGATGCATTTGGCAGACACTTTTATGAAAAGTGATTTGCATGGTATTTAATCCAAACCATTAAACGATTTATTGTTATATCAGTATGCTGTCAGAAGAAGTGTACCCCCCATAAGAAATCAAAATTATACTTGGGGGGTCCCCTCAGATATTTTTATTTTAGTAAAGATAATTTTGACAAACCCATTCTTTGTTTTTGTTTGTTTGTTATGAAGGTAAATTCTGATCTAGGAACACTAATCTAACACAGTTTTTAAACCTGTATGGCTCATTTTCTCTAAACTTTACAAACAAAACATGCAAACATTTCACACTTTTCTTGCAAAAAACATTTACTGTATTTAAAAATTGCTTACAGTTTGAAAGTGGTACTTGAGGCCGACTCAGTAAAACCATTTACTCACATGTAACTCATCTTCTTTTCAAGTACATCATCTGCTTTACACTCAGTTAGAAATTTTAAAACATTTTGCAAAAATTGGAAAAATACATTGTGTGCTTTATAAACGTGTTGCACATAAAATCATTGTATGCAGTGTTTGAGCATGTTTTTATTCTTTTTTCACTAAAATCTGGGTGGTTGACGTGATATATCAAGTAATGTCATGCAGACAACACTCCTGAGTACAAAAAATATCAATAAACGCTAAAATCACAGGAACAGATTCACCATCAAAGCAAAATACTAACCTTAAAGGGATAGTTCACCCAAAATTAAATGAAAAATTGAAAATTCTGTCATAATTTTCTCATTCTCATGTTGTATGAATTTCTTTTTTCTGATGAACACAAAAGAAGATATTTTAATAAATGATGGTAAGCACACAGCTGTGTCATTGACTTCCATAGTAGGAAAACAAATATAATAGAAATATTGTGATAATAATGTAAGCACACAGTTGATGGTACCCATGTATTTGTTTTTTTTCTGCTATGGAAGTCATCAGCTGTGTGCTGCTTACCATCATTTATCAAAATATTTTCTTTTGTGTTCATCAGAAATCAAGAAATGTATACAGGTTTGTAACAAATGAGGATGAGAAAATGATGACAGAATTTTCATTTTTAGGTGAACTATTTTCAAATACAAACTATGAGATGGACAAAATGTGCATTTAAATGTTATATTTATTTGTTACAATAATCTGTAGGCTATTTAAGTTTAAGTGTATACTGTGTTTGTTAAATATCTGTATAAAAAAAACGATAAGGCTATATTTGTGATTTATTTAATGCATATATTAATTTATTAATAAAAAGGCACAGTGTAGGCTACACTGTTTCTAATTCATCGTCTGCTGATGTCATATGTACACATGTAGAGCATCACAGACTGACTGCGTCTCCATGGTAACAGCCATGAGGAGGCTGCGGGGCCCGGAGACGAGCGCGTGTGTGTGGATCAGGTCATGTGGTCTCACAAGATGGCGACGTCAGTGTTGGGATGTGAGGAGTGAATCAGAGCTACAGGCAACAGAAAGTGCGGAATAAACTCACAACTGCACTCGTTTCAGATCCGCGCGTGAATGCTGAGGAAATTTCCCGCGCATGTCGTTACGTTGTTGCCGTTGGACTCGCTCGCGATAAAAGTTTAACAGAAGCCCATTCCTCGCGCTAATGCAGCATTGTTGATGAAAACCAGTTGCATTCAGAGCACGCGTGTAATTTAGTCATATAAGAAGTCAATAGGTGCCGATCCTCATGGAGGAATAACCGTGGATTGAGGAATATTGTGTCTGTAGCTTTTGTGTCTTTGTCGGGTGAGATCACTGCAATGGCCATCCTTGTGTTTGGTGAGTCTATCTCATTTGTTTGCTGCTTAATAGACAGACACCCATATATACGAGACGGATGTGTAAACATATTAAAACACTGCGCTTACATTACATTGATTTACTGAATGTTACAATAGTTTTAGCAGTAAGTTAACGTGATACATGCATGCTTTGTGTATGAGCGTGGCGTCACGCGTGTAATGTATCTGATGCATGATAAATATATATCACATGTCCAAATAACTTTGACTTAATAATGCACTCATTATTGTAAAATGATAAATGCTCTGGAAACAAAATATTAGCCTATATTGTTATTTTCTAGATTTGTATACTCAATATTTGTGTTGTTGTAGACTTAGTCATATTATACACTGTAAAACATGCTTGTTTTCATTAAAGCATCTAAAAATTATTAAAACAATAATCATTTTCTTGATAAGCAAAATGACCTAAGAGAATAAGTCTACATCAAAAATATCAAATTTAAGTGAATTGGTGTGTAAAATAAAGCAAACTTCTGCCAATGGGGTAAGGAAAAAAACTTGCATTTAATTCAAGAAAACGTTTCTTACCCGATGTTTAAAGCCTAAATTCACTTAAATTTGATATTTTTAGTCTAAAAACTAGACTTATTTTCTTGGGTAATTTTGCTCATCAAGAAAATACATTTTTATTTAAGAATTTTTAGATATTAACTGCAAACAAGAAAAAAAAAATAATTAAGAAAGTCATTTTTTGCAGTGTAATAATGCACATTGTTCTCAGGTGGATTATAAACATCATGGTGTACATGATCATTAAACCAGACTGCTTTACATATCATCAAATATTATACATACATACACATTAAAATGGTTTAAATAAATTGATTTGAAAGCACAATGTCTCAGACACTTGTTGGTAGAGAGAGAAAAAAAGAAATTATGTTTGCCCTGAAAGTCTTTATCTGTTGAAAAGGAAGCAGACATTAATATTTAAAGCTGAATCATGGATGATAATGGCTTATGAAATGTGTGTGTGACTCTTAGACAAGGATATATTTAGACCCAGAATTGTTCAACTGGTCTTTAGACTCACACATCAGGTTTGTTTTATTTCAACAATGCCTTTTAAAATGCATTAAACATGGAAGTATCCTTTGTAAGAAACAAACAATAGATTTCAGTTTTATTTGGATGTTTCTGTGAGAGGAAGAGGAAGCGCTCCTCAGAGAGTGAGAGTGAGTTAGTAATGTGTGATGATGAGCGGGGCCGCAGTAAGTGGAGCGGGGCCAGGGTGGGTTTTTTTTTTGTGTAGTGATGTGAAGGGCCTCTCCCTCTACGTGTGCTCTATTGTTCATGAAGTGCTTACAGCAGGGGTTTCCTGCTCGCCTTCATCAATCCTATAATGAACACCCTGTGCCATCTGCATCTTACTGTCAGTTTCTGTACTTATGCTGCATAATATACTGCAACATATTCACCATAGAAAACTGATTCGGGATTAAATTGTTTAGTTATGGTTAAAAGTTAATGTTGTTTTATATTTTTTTCTAAACTATAATCTCAAACAACAAAGAATATTTGTCACCATGGTTTAAATCATCTTGAGTTGTATTAGAGTCCTCTAGTGGCTTTGACAGATTGAGATATTGCTCCTAGCACATGAATAATGGTGATGGTTGGACCTCAGAATCATTCTGTTATAGGGGCCATGGCATGAAAATCTGACTTTTTCCATTTTTAAGTGCTATAATTGGGGTTCCAGTGCTTCTATCAACCTAGAAAATGTGAAAAAGATCAACCCAGTAACTTTGTTTTGGTAAACCATTCTCTGCAAGCACGGGAAAAATTTGGTCATTGAAATTTGGCTCTCCTTATGATGTCCTTTACAACCCTTAATCTGCATCTAAACATGGCACTGAGAGAGAGAGAGAGAGAGAGAGAGAGAGAGAGAGAGAGAGAGAGAGAGAGAGAGAGAGAGAGAGAGAGAGAGAGAGAGAGAGAGAGAGAGAGAGAGAGAGAGAGAGAGAGAGAGAGAGAGAGAGAGAGAGAGAGAGAGAGAGAGAGAGAGAGAGAGAGAGAGAGAGAGAAATTGACAGTGCAATTGAGCTTGAATTGCACCATCATTGTGATCAGTGTTTGCATTTCATCAGCTCATTTGCATTTTAAAGGACACACCCAAAACGGCACACACATTTTTGCACACACAACAAAGTGGCAAAGTGTTTAAATAAATTATCTATATGCTATTTTGCGCTAAAACTTCATATATGTGCTCTGGGGACACCTAAGATTTATTTTACGTCTTAAAAAAGTCTTGTGACATGTCCTCTTTAAGATGGTCAGTTTATACAACTTGTTTTTATGTTTATGCAGCATATAAGCATATATATTTATACATGCATGATTAGAAATGATAAAGGCATATTAAAATGTGAACACCTGTTGAAGGTGATTCCCAGCCTGCGGCACCATAGAATGGATGTTTATATGGATGTTTAACCCTTTATTTCGTTTAATCCACTGTCCTGATTGCTTATTGTCTTCTCATGCTTTCAATGTGAAAAAATGGTGTACTTTTAGCTAGTAAACAAAGAAAAAAGGTTTTAAAGAGGGTTTAATTTAATTTAAAGTGACAGCGGTGAGCTTTATTGCATTATCAATGTTGTTCAGCAGAGGGCAGTGTCACACTATCAATACAACACAAGTTCATGTGAGCTACTGGTGCTGTTATACTTATTTTTAGTCCACCTATACAACTGCACATTAACAGTAAATAAACATAAATGACTTTAATAAGTCTACTCCTGTATAAGCTACTCAAATAATATGATGACATTGTTTATTAAATGTTTAACACGTTACATATGTGCTTAAATGGCTTTACAAGCATAAGAAAACAAATGGCCTTTTTTTTTAAATAGCATGCTTATATTATGTGTCTTATTTCTTTCAGACAATGATGAGTACAGACCTCCAGTGTGGAAGTCCTACTGTAAGTATATTTTTATTAGATTTGATATTATACTGTATTTTTAAGTTGTGCAAATATCACTTTGTTGTTGCTATTTATTACAATATGCAGCAATCAATATGCACTTAGACATCATGCAATGCATCTTCATTCATTTACGCTTTCTGAAACTAACACTCTTTGTTGTTGTAATAGTGTATCAGCTCCAGCAGGAGGCGCCACATCCACGCAGAGTCACCTGCATATCTGAGGTGAGTGGAAATCATAGAGTCGGGGTTAAACAAATATTAAACCTATTATCATACTTAATAAACATTGTCTTGAGATATTCCAGTTCATTCATTCATTTTGTTGACACATTTTGTGCTGTTGTGCTAAGGTAGTCATTCAGTTATAGCTCCTGTAGTTTGTTGATATTGTTGATACAGTAAATGTTTTAAGATGAACCAGATCATTATTTAGGTCAACAATCTTCACTGAATTACAAATACATGTTTAATTGCAGTATGGTCTAGACTGACAGTAGTCTCCAGAGTCTCAATAGGGAATCTACACACTGCTCGATTAACCGGAGAGATAGCGGCTGTAATTAAGGAGTGAGAATCTGTTTTGAATTATTCATCAGTCTCATGATAGTCGTATTTTTGTGGAGGAGGAAAATGCCTCTGGTCCAGCTCGGTTTATAGACATGGGTGCAAAATGACCCCCTCTGGGACGAAACATTTAAACTGGTTGCCCTATCTGTCATTTTCTGAAAGGTAGCTTAACTGATGAATAGACACTGCGGTTTTGTAGACAAGCTTAATATATTTGTGTGACCCTATCCATATGATCTAGTATTATTTGTTATAAAATCTAATAAATTATGTATTACTCCATAATTAGAAGCCTAAATATTGTACATGTTATTTTTATACCAAGCTTTTTATTCTAATAATAATAATAATAATGATTTCATTCTAATACATATGGATTATGAGCCATAACATAAACAGCATATAATAACACAATAGCATGTTATCTATCAATATCTACAACAATATCAATGTTTATCAATGCGCCCCATTATAATTGCACTCAGTCTTTGTGTAACAGTAACACATTGTTCTCTATGAATGATAAGGACTAAACCGTATGTAAAGATGCAGACGCTTGTGTCTGTGAAGGGAATTTTAATAGGAAGTTGATCTGCTGACTTTGTGTTATGTCTCCTGCTGTTCAGTAGGTGTTTCATCCTCAGATACGTCCCCCCCGTCCCCCACCTTATCTGACTGACCCTCTTCTTAATTAGTGATGGATTAACATTAAACAGATGCACGCTGCTCTTTATGTTTATCTCCAGGGCTTCTTAAGGATTCGTTCTGGGCTGTTTTCATGCTCTGGGCTGCTGGCCACTTATCTGCTCCTGTAAAGCCCATCACCCTTGTGTTCAATAGAGAGGTTTAACCCTCTATAATCCCCTTTAAACAGCCCCCATATTTTCATCTTATTCAGAACATGCAGATCACCCAAACCCCTCAAGACCATTCTGTCTTCAGATCTGAACACTGCATCATATTCACACACGCTGGATATATTTTTTCAGGGGTGCAAACTCCTTAGGGGTGAAAAAGGTGACAGTGCTATTTCAATTTGAATTGTTTTATTTAGGGATGCACCGATAGGATTTTTTTGGGCCGATACCGATTTAAACAGACAACTTCTGGCCGATACCGATATTAAATACTTGTATACAATACTATACAGCTGGTCTATTAGCTAGTTTATTTCTGCATCAAATTATTTTTACTGAACATGGATTGGATCTAATAAACATTCAACTGACCAACATAATAAGAGAGACACAAATTAAGCTTAAACAAATAAAATAAGACAGCATGACAACCTTCAAAGGTGGTTTTTGCTATTCAGCATTTATTTTATTAACAACATAAACTCGTTTTTTTTTTTTTTTACATATAATGGATTTCTTTATGCAGTTAATTAATAGGCCGATACCGATTGTTTTTCTCATGCTATTGCCGATATGCCGATGGTTTCAAGTTCATCAAAAATCGGCCGATAAATATCGGCGGCCGATACATCGGTGCATCACTAGTTTTATTAATTTTTTATTAATTGTAAATCTTATTAATTATAGCATTGACTAATATTTTTTTAAAATCAAACTTGAAACTGTTAGTATTAGTTAATGCACCACAAACTAACATCAATTACTGTAGTGACGTAAATAAGAATGAATAAATGCTTACAATATATCGTTCATCGTTTGTTCATATTGTGAACAAATAAAACCCTTTTGTAAAGTGTTACAGAAACTTGTATTTCATATATTCAGTACACATAAACAAATAATTCAGGGTCTGTTCTGTTCACAGTCATAGCTCTTATACAGGATGAATATGAACCCTGAACGAGCAACTCAAATTAAATTCCTATACAATTGGATGTACAAATATTACAGGTATTAAAGGTAGAAAAGTGATTTTCTCTCAATGCCGTTTTATTAATACATGTCACAGGAGCAAAATTAGGTAACTTCCCCTTTAAAGTCCGGATCTACTACTGTTACACATGCGTTTTCTCTTTCAGCTGTTTACTTTCTCTTAAATAGAAAATAGTCATGTTTATGAGGATACTTGCCAAGATGGGAATTTGGACACATGTTTGTAACTTATTTGAGGCTAATACAGCGGCAAAAATACTCACAAGCTCAATGAGAGGCGGATGCGCGGCTTGCACGATCCTCTCAAACTGAAACAGCTAGCGCGCATATAGCACTGTTGTTTTTGTTTCAACGGCTAAAAATCACTTTGTGGACAAATGTTATGTTTTTGTGACCACGCGAACAGCAACGTGATGTGTGCGCGTAACCTCAATTGAGAAAATACTACGAGTTTAGTGTGTACGCTCAATCTAGACTGCTTAAACTTCGGCAGCAAATAAGGTGACTGTAAATTGTAAAACATAACCCACCAAACTGGCTAGTGATTTGACATTATTGCCACAATAGCTGGACATGATTTTCATATTTTTATTCACTATGACCCTGTCGCAGACCCCCCCTCACCCCTCATTTTCAAAAACTCATGAAGAATGACCTATTTTGGCTCAAAAATGGCGAATTTCGCCGAAAGGTGACAAGTTTGCACCCCTGTTTTTTTTAAGAGTTGTGATCATGAATTCTAACAAAAAATAACACAGAGGTGTTTAAGAATAAAAACAGTAAATTTCAATACCCACTATATTTTTATGACAAATAATCAATAGAGCAGAGGCCATCAACTACTATTCTTTGAGAGACAGATTTTAAAAATGTAAATATGATGCGGGCCATACTTTTACCCCTATTTTACCTATTATATATCTAATATATATATACTATTCTCCTAATGACTCAAATTGCACTTCTTGTTTTCTTTTTCATATTTTAAAGAAATACAGCCTTTAAAACACCTTTAAATTGTACACTACATTCAGACATGACTGTCGGAGTTCGCCCTATAGTGGCAGTCGTAAGGAAATTTCAGTTTAATCTTAAATCCTTGTCAACATAGAAGAGAGATTAAGAGCCTTTAATCTACAAATATATGTATAGTTAATAATTTACTTATCATTAATCAATCAATAGTTTTTAAAGGATTGAAGTATTACTGATAAAGTTAAACAAAAAGGGATTAATAATTTTCACCTTGCACACAAGGTGTTTTGATTGGAACACACTGAATTACTTGCGGTGTTAATTTCATAGACATAATACATTTTATACTGTACAAACTGTATATTTTATTCCCCTAACCTACCCCAGTCCCTAACCCTAAACATCACAAAAACCTGTTGACGTTCTTAAATCTTTGAAAAGCTACCATTTAGTTTGTTTATTAAGCCACTTCATGTGTCCCCGTAAACCATGTTTGTAGCATAAACATCTCATTATACACTATTCATGTCCCTAAACCACATATACCAACCACTGATTTATATAAATGACTGGATTGCGCATGAAGTCACAATTGTGAAGCCACCGCGCCGCCATATTGGTATACCCAAACATTCTATTAAATCAATGGACGCTATCAGATTTTAATGATAAAACACGACTTTACAGGGCTCAATGCAAAAAAAAATTATACTGGCCAAAATTTTCACTGGCCCCAATAAAAATATGTCAGTGTCACATTTAAAATAATTCAAAAGTCTAAAATATTTGTACACATATAGAACAGACATGTTCCAACGAAAAAAGGCTCCCAACTTTTCTGCTTTACCTGTAAACTGACAGCAAATTGTGCAAAATATTGCATCGTTTCTTTCGTTGTGTTTTAGCCAAGTAAATGTCTGCTTCCAAGATGTTAAATAATATAAATTGATGAAAATATATTTCAGTGACTGAGGGTGAAGCACTGGCCCGTTCGGGCAAAGTGACAATACTTTTTACTGGCCCGAACGTCTCTCACGCTTGCCCCGGGCCACAAGGCAGTCCTTTATGTTGAGCCCTGCTTTACCAGTCTCCGCTTTTATATCTATTCTAAAGTCTCCCTGTTCGTTATTACAACCCAAACGTCTAAAGCATGTACATAGTTGTTTATTGAAAGTTACACATTTTACTTTTAAACCGTAATTATATATCCATCTTAATTACAGTATCAGATAAGCGGACAGACGGCAGCATATTTATTATTAATGACAAACGTGCTGATTCTGAAATCTAAACAAATAATCATGCCTTCTACCGTATGTGCATGCAATAATTACCGGTATGTCATGTACAGCATTGTTATTGTTCGTACAGTAAAATGCATTTTGAACTGGTTAAACTTACATTTGATTTAGAAATATAAAAACAACACCCAATTTCGATGCGGCTGTGCTTATAAAAAGCAATAGAATATATGTTTTCTTTACTTTACAAGTTACTTCAACTTTTTCAGAGAAATAACGCTGACCATGTACTTTAATGTCAAAACTTTATTATACCCGTGTTACTAACAGAATGCAGCAGACACACTCACCTTAACGGTTTCTATAAATCCCTTATCCTGCCCGATTAAAACATAAACATTGCAAATAACATCAGAAATGTAAGTACATATATATCCTAAAATGTAATGTAATCTTGTGTGATTTACATCATGATTTTGAATCTAACTCAATGGCCGAACGAACTCTGTCTGGCTTCACCTCACGCTGATACGTTAAGCGTTCTCTGCGCAATCCAGTCATTTATATAGATCAGTGATACCAACCCGCACACACACCCTCAGCACACACAAACACACACATGCACACTTTTGTTCTCATCAGGAAGCTGTGTGTTATTTCAACCTATTTACCCAGAATCACTCATTTACCGACTGACACTTCTTATTGTGTTTCATTGTTTGATTTTTCTGGATTTATTTACAGGGGTTATACAGTAGTTGTTATCGGTTGATTGTGATAATCTGAATTCTCTATTGTGCAAGACCTTTTGTTTGTCTCTGTGGAAAATACACAAGGAGAGAGAGGGAGAGAGAGAGAGAGAGAGGGAGAGAGAGAGAGAGAGAGAGAGAGAGAGAGAATTGTGAATGCAAAGCTGCTAGATGCTTTATAATTGAATGCCTTTTTAATCTACATCAGTTTGCCGTCTCTCTCTCTCTCTCTCTCTCTCTCTCTCTCTCTCTCTCTCTCTCTCTCTCTCTCTGTGTGTAGCTCAAGGTTAATCAGTATGGGGAGGGTATTGTAGTGTTTGTTATGTTAATGCTTCAGTGAATTTGCTCTGCTGCTGTTGTTGAAACGTCGGTTAAATGTCACCAACGGACTTTTAGAAAAAATATGTTGATGTTTTTTTTTCAATTAGTTTAAACATGCGTGTTTCTGTAGCTCAGTTTATAGAGCATTGTGTTCGCAGCACAAAGGTTAAGGGTTTGATCCCCGAGTGCTAGTGATGTTACGTTCGTGAACGAATCGTTCTTTTTGAACGAATCTTTTATGTGAACGAATCGTTCTCGTTCACGCCATCCATTGACTCATATTTCTCGTTCACTGAAATTTCCCTCCCTTCTTGAGGAGCACGGACAAATGATGCGCGGCTTTCTTTCCGCCTTCAAAGAGTGACAAAACTACGAGCCAATGGCAATCGAGTATAAGCTGTGGCCGAGCATATGATTGGCTCAACGTACTGAATGAATACGCCCTTCACTGACCGAGCCGCTGTTTTGAGTCTGAACGAACGTGAGAGAGATAGAGAGATCGCGTTCTTAAACAAACTGAATGACTGGTACAGGTTACAACCTAATGAATGAGAGAGATCGTATAGATAGCGAGTGCAACGTAAACAATCTTGTGAAAGAATCATGTGGTTTTATTTTAATAAGAGATATAGTAACCATGTTTAGGCGGACTATTTACCTTAATACAAATGATAAGCAAGGTAATTACTGTTGAACAAATTGGTATTTCTGTTTAATATAGTTTTATATGTCTATATAGTTTAATCCACCCTTTCACCGAACTTAAATCAGTCATCTGCGTCTGAACGAAGTCTTGAACGACATGACCGAAATTATATGATTCGTGAACGAGGATCTGATGACTGACGAACCAGAGGAGGCATGCACGGGAGTTTTTATTTACAACAAATCCAGATTAGATGTACTATGAATGTACGTGTGTCTTAATATATTCGGTAACTTGATAAAATTATGCTTAGTATTTCACAATTTGAGCTTTATTAAAAACTAATGAGTTTTTGCAAAAAGTCATTCATTGTCTTAAAACACATAATGACACACATCTTCGCCACCTATTGGCGTATTTTTGTAAAATTAAGAAATGGTCACTGAACGAATCAGTGAACGAGTCTGAACGAATCATTTTGGTGAACGAACTGAAAATGAACGAGTCACCTAAATGAACGAAAATTTCCATCACTACCGAGTGCACACATGCCAGTGGCGGAGCTAGACTTTTAAAACAGGGGTGGCAAAGGGGTGGCAAGGTATTATTTTGGGGGGTCAATATACAAAGTGTTCAATTACACTAAAAATAAATTATTTTCCACAAAATGTATATAGACTAAATGACTGACTTTTGCTTCTTTAGAAAGAAGTTGGTAATATTGCTTTTTCTCTTCATTCTGCTGTCCCTAAAGGAAAACTTGGTTACACACCTCATGAAGAAACCAAAATTTGGAACAATTTGCTTGTTTTTATTTACCATAAGTACACCGTTACTAATAATACAAATACTAAAGTAATACATTACGACAAAATCGGAGTATATTGAGGTCTAGCCTATTTGACAACACAAGGAAAATTGCTTAGAGACGTCTAGACATGTTATGTTAAGGGAGGAGAGAACGAGTTTCCGTAAACTTTAATGTAATGGTGTAAATAGACTTCTGTCCCTCACATTAAGCTATGGAATGGCTTCAGATGACTTTGTGAAATTATAATCCAACCCTCTCAGACCCAAGTCACCCAAACTGGCATGAAAAAAGCACGCTGTTTACATCCCTGTACTATATCCACGGTGGTTTTATTAAGTTCAATATGCTGCATTACACGTGACAATATGAATAAGCCTGTCAAATGTCTGTGATTGTTGCTGAACATTTGCTAACGACATGTTTTTATTGTTTTAAACATCTTCATGCAGGCGTGACAGTATTAGTCAGTTTCACAAGACAAGTAATGCTCATTGAAGTATTAATGCTAAGCACTACAGTGCAACGTCTCCCTTACTCGCCGTTAAAACAGTACTATGTTTAATTTAATACCAATAAAAGCCGTACATATCAGCAAAACGCTCTTCATTGATCCTGTGTGTGCTGCCGGGTTATGTTTTGGAGCACGAAGGAACTGCGTGTCAGCTTAACCAATAGGCTTGTTCGACTTCATGCGGCGCCGCAAGAATCGACAGCTGGATTACGTCAAAGTACCGCGAGAGGTGTTAAGTCGCTCTCGTGGAACTTTGACGTCACCGGCTGTCGGTTCTTGCGGCGCCGCATGAAGTCGAACAAGCGTAATGAAAAGATAGCAGCAACACCACGCTTGTGCGTGCTGCGTAGGATGCATTCACGTCCGCTGAGAGATTGGAGAAATGTTCGTAAAAATCAAACTGTGTAATGTTTTCAGGGGGGTGGCAACAGGGGTGGCAATTGAATGGTGACTGAATTTAAATTCAAACAATGTTCACATTTAGGGAAATCTAATTGTACTGACACGTTTAGTTAATATTTCTTTAGACAGATCCATCTTTTCTCTTCATTTCCATTAAATGATGTGATCTGATGAGTTTAAAGCTCTGTGTTGTGCAGCTTTACTCCTGGGTCATAAAGTTCACCTGATTTCTCACAACTTACACAGACAAATGACCTGCTGATTTATCCTGTGTTTATATAAAAATCTGTTGTACTCACTTGTGTTTTATCTGAACTAGATGAACATTTATCTCATGACCCCAAATATGCCATGATTAATGTTAAAGATATTTATTTGGCATGTAAAATCTCATTTAAATTTGGTTTGCATCAGTACTTCTTTACATTTCTAGAAATTGTTCACAAAACCATAATAATATTGATAGTCATGGTGATTTTGGTCTCCAAACCTACTGTTTCATCTCTAGTTTGCGAGTACAGCAGTTGATCTAAACATATTTCACAGTATTAAACACATGATACATACAGTCCTGATCTTGTGAAGAAAGGGTGCATCAGCAGTATACTGTAGTAGGCTATTAAAAAAACTGTGAGCTGTTGAAAACGTGTGGTAGCGGACATCACATTCAACTCTATGCTGATGTACGCATGTTTCCTTAGATAAGTATTTGGATTTTATGGCAGCTTTATTTTTTAATAATTACATTTTTCTTTTTTCTGCTCAGGTGGAAAATCGGCCCAAATACTATGGACGAGAGTAAGTCAAAACATGCGCTGAATCTCAATCTGTGTGTATTGAATAGTAGTAATACATTCTACCAAATCATATATGTTTAAAAATTATTTTAGGAATGTTTCTGGTAAAGAATGTATGTGTGCCTTTTAGCCTGATATTAATCTCCAGTAAGCAAGTACACACATGGATTAGCTTAGTTTTCATCACATTGTTTTACTAGTTTAGTAGATCAGAGCCATAGCCTGGTGATCATCATTCAGACGTATAGCACTGTAGTGCTTCTGCTGACCCGAGGTCAAGACTTGTCGCGATTCTTTCTTCTGTTCTGACAAAAAAAAAACTTAAAATATGCCATCTCAGTGGCTTAAGTGTGCAAATTGGTATGAATCCTGTTTGAAATGCTCTGTTTCTGATTGGTTCCCTGTGAAGGTATCATGGCATGATCTCCAGAGAGGATGCAGACCAGCTGCTCAGCGTGGCCGAGGGAAGTTATCTGATCCGGGAGAGTCAGAGACAGGCGGGCACGTACACCTTAGCTCTACGGTACATAACCATATATTTTACACGTGTTTCTGGTATTGTTTTGTCTGAGAGGAGTGGTCAGGTGACTGATGATCATCCTATGTTGTGCACCTGTGTCATCTGATATAAACTCAGTTTTTGTGCATATCTTTGGGTTTAAGCATTTGCAGATTTGTCAGTGTTTAAAGCATCTGATTTTGGGTGTGTATGTGGGTCCATCTGGCCTTGTATGCGTCTCTCTGGGATTGTAAATGAAACTTAAACAGGAAACAGCAGCATTATAAAATATCATCTTTGCTCAGTTGACATGTAGTTTACTGTGTTTACGTCTGCTCATGTTATAACACAATCTAATACAGTTTGATGCAAATATTGAATTGTTTCATAATCAGGAAGATCATTATATTAATTCAGAGAGAGTCAAGGGATATATAGATAATATATACCCTAATACAATGATTTCAAAGATGCTTTGTAACCTAAACTCATCCATATTGATCAGGAGTGCAGAATAAAGTGTGTGTGTCTGTGTGTGTTTGTGTGTTAGAGGAAGTGTATCCGGTCATTGTATTGATCAGGATTTGAGCTCCTCATCTTTTACTCTCTCTCTCTCTCTCTAGTACTAAAAGCTCAAGCACATTAAAGTGACACAACTCAAGATGTTGTGTGTATGTGTGTGTTCTTCTTTTCTCCCTGGATCTTCTCACAGCTGTCTGTTATTGCGCTTGGGTCTGAAGCAGTATTCCTTATTTTTCTGTCTCTCAGCTTTGGGAATCAGACCCGAAACTTTCGTCTCTTTTACGATGGGAAGCATTTCGTCGGGGAGAAACGTTTCGAGTCCATCCACGACCTGGTTACAGACGGTCTGATCACGCTGTACATCGAGACCAAAGCGGCCGAATACATATCGAAGATGACCATCAACCCCATCTACGAGCACGTGGGCTACACGACCCTGAACCGTGAGCCAGCACTGAAGAAAGCTCCGCCCGTCACCATAGATACGCCCGATGGCAAAGACACACCCGGTGAAGAGACGGACCTGGAGGAGAGGGTGAGTATGTCTGTCTGTGTGTGTGTGTGTGTGTGTCTGCTTTTCCTCAGACTACAGTCTGTAATAAACGAATGAGATTAACCTAACCTCATCTGTTTGGAGCTGAAATATGAGTTCTCATTCCCATCATGGTCTTGTGCACCACACTTCCTCTGAATTTAATCTGATTTTGTAAAATGAGTTTGTAATTTATAGTGCGTAGCAGGATACAAGCTTCAATATAAATGCGTGTTACGTTGTTGCGGTGTTGAAACATTTGGATAATGTTCATGTCATTTTTAGGCAAACTAAAGTCCACTTTTTTTTGGTTTAGCTGTGACCTTGGATGTTGGTGCTATGAAACATGGAGCAGCAATTTTGAACTTGGCTCACAACATTTCCCTGTCCTTTTATTTACAGTCCTCTATCTACTGTCATTGTGTAACATTATATTCTTTATAAACAAAATATAAGCCATCCTTAAGCTTATTGTTTAATTGAATGTTATAATAGTCTCTATTACTTTAATTGAAGTATACAGAGATGACTGCAGGAAAGCCATTTACAGATTGACTTTTTAGGCATGTGTAAACAATGTGGCACCATTTATACAGTTTTTGTTCAAATGAAAGCTCCAGAATTGTTCCTGTAGAGTTTTATACAGTAACAATGTGAGAAATAATCTCAACCACTGCCCAGATCTTCCCTTTAAAGTTTAAGCCTCTGCACAGCCAGATATAAACCATAGTTTTACACAAAAGTCTTGTGATTCATAATAACATCATCACAAGATCCAGACTTTTCCAGATCAGTTGATGTTTGTGAAAGTGGGGGTTGTGTAACAGGGCCTAGTTTGTCACAGTTACCTGAGGCGGTGAAGCGAGAGGCTGTGATCTTGAGTCTGTTGCTTTAGGACATTGAGAGCGTGTTTCATTGGTACTCGTGTAAGATGCTCCTGGTTGGAGTTTTGGGTAATGTGGGCTGAATTTTGAACACATTGTTTCTTTATTCTTCTTTATGCCATTCCAGCATCTATGGCTATCTTCATGGCGAGAACCGGTTAATCCATACACAAGTTGATTCCGCCAAGTTAATCCATACCCAGGTTGGGGGAGGGAGAATTTGCTATCTCCAATTTGCCTACTTGCATGTTTTTATCCTGAGGGAGGAAACTAGAGTACGCAGAATAAACCCACGCTGACACAGGGAGAACATACGCGGAAAGGCCACCTGACCAAGCCGGGGTCAGGTGGCCCTTCTTGCTGTGGACCTTCAGGTGGCCTTTCTTCCAGGGGACCTTTTTGCTGTTAGGCAACAGTGCTACCCACAGAGTAGGGCTGCACGGTAAATCGCATGTCATTGCACATCTCGTCAGTGAAGCTGGTTCCTTCATTAGTAGTCAATCGCCATCAGTTGCTTTCAGATGGAGCGGTATTTACTACACAGAGCCGTAGTTCACTGACAAGAGGGGCAATTTCGCATTAATTATCATGGACGTATTGCCTGTGATATGTATGCGATATGGCCCAGTTTGTAAGTGAACTACGGCTTTGTGTAGTAAATGTCGCTCCAAATGAAAACAGCTGATGGCGATTTGCTACGTTTCAAGAAACCGGCTTTACTGAAGAGATGCGCATGACTATCTCATGAGATTTATGGTGAAGCCCTACCAATGAGGCACTGTGCCGCCCCAAACACAATACTAGAACAGTGAAGCAGCCTGATCTCTATGTTTTTCAATCATTTGTGTCCCAGCTTACATACAGTATTGTGTAAAAGTCTTAGACCTCCATGTCATCATTGGATATTTTGTTTTAGCAATGCTATAATAAGCATATATTATTATTTCTCTGTCTCTTTATTATAATGCAACCAGAAAATACAGGAAATTTGTATGCAGTATTTAAAAAAAGAATCAGCTTTTATTTTTGTATTTTGTTTGATTTTCTCGTAGCAAACAATAGCAATAGCAGGAACCTGCAGGACCAAAATAAAACAAAATCCAAATTTCTAATCGAATGACTTCAATTAGAGTTTTCAAGATATATTTACTTTTAATAGAGATCACAGTAAACACTAACTTTTGCCTGAAGACATTTTGTTATTTATTTTGTGTACATGTTGCCTGTATTTTCTAAATAAAGAAACACAAAAAATATGATGTTTGGTCTTTGATAAAACAAAAATGCCAGTGGTGGCCAGGGACTCTTGCACAATATTTTCCACTAAGTGAGGAATTATAAACATTTCATGCACTCATCGGCCCCAGACTTCACCATATAGCTAAAGGAACGGGGTAAACATTTTAAAGATAGCATTAAAAAAAAAAACAATCATTGCATTTGAGTCCTCATCACTGTTAAAATTAAAACTGTATCACTATAGCATCACTATACAATTAAACTGTCCATTAAGTATTGTAAAATGTCCCATTTATGTGTAAATTTGCACTTTTAACCGGGCAGGATTCTGATTGGTTGAGAACGCTTAAAGGTGCAGTGTGTTATTTTTAGAAGAATCTCTTAACAGAAATGCAAAATAGTATACAAAACTATATTAATACGGGCGTGTAATGACCTTTCATAATGAACTGTTATGTTTTTATTACCTTAGAATTAAATGTTTTTATCTACATACACAGAGGGTCCCCTTACATGGAAGTCGGCATTTTGTGCCGCCATGTTTCTACAGAAGCTCTTAACGGACAAAGTGTTTTTACTAAGTTGCCTCCAATGATGACATGTTTTCCGGTGGCGGCTACCGTAGCTTCTCTATGTGTTTCAAAAGCGAGGGGTGAGCAGTGGATTAAGCCGTTGGTTGCAATTCACAACCTCACCACTAGATACTGCTGAAATTTACACACTGCACCTTTAAGTTTATCCAATCAGCTGCTATGTTTTTGTTTGGATGTGATACACAGGGAGATGTTCACATTCAGAGAGAGAGAGAGAGAGACAGTTTAACAGTCAATAGAGTTCCTCTTATCTGTTAATAATCGAGCTCTTTGGATGAAGACGAAGCACCTTGCAGTTGGGAGTCAAAACTGAATAACTGAGACCTGATTGGCTGTTGGATGATCTGATAGTTGTGTTACTTGGCAGCATTCAGCAGTGATGGTTAATAGAGGTCGACAGATATGGCTTTTTCTCTGGCCGATGCTGATATTTAGAAATCAGGGCCGATATGTTTGGCCGATTTTCTATATGTACATAATAATCAAAATGTTCTCATCATTAGCAGATATTTTAAATGTAAAAATGTCACTATTTAAGTCAAAGTATTTTAAAAAAATGATGACTGGTCTTTCTGAAGAGTTTTACAACCTCCTCTGCACCATTCATTTATCAGACACAGATATTACCTGACACTCTGCTGTCATCATCTTTGATCAGTTTTTTACCATGGCTTTTATTGCTTTGTAGGATAAAATCCTTATTTGGTAGACCTGATAAATTATTTATTCATCATAAAGTTAACATAGTAAATGTCTATGTTTTTTAGTTGAGACTGTTATTTAGGGCAAATCTTTTTACATTCTCATTTCTGAGGCGCTATAAGTGACGTCTTGTGAGTTTAGTGTTGGGACAGATCTGTTGTTTCAACCGTTCATTCAAACGAATCCGTTCAAAGGAGTCAGTTCGCGAATCGGACCCGATTTTTCAAAAATCGGCCAATTAATCGGCCCGGCCGATGAATCAGTCGACCTCTAATGGTTATTTTACTATCATTATGCCTCTTTAAAGATTATCGCATGCTAATAAACAGCATTTAAACACCTCAGCTTTTCTGCACATCTACTGTAATGGCATTTTATTAACTCTTTCACCGCCAGCATTTTTAAAAAAAGTTGCCAGCCAGCGCCAGCGTTTTTCATGATTTTCACCAAAGTTTAATGCCTTCCAGAAAATGTTCTTCTTTAAATATATAAACATACAATATACCAAATGAAAGAACAGACCCTCTGCTTTCAAACAAAAAAACCGTTTCATCCTACCTTTAGTGGTTCTTTTGCAATCAGCTTTTGAATATGGGTAGGTTTCTGCAAAAACACCACATTTTGAGCAAAAAGCAGAGATAATTCCATTTTTATGACGGACTTTTCATAGAGATCCCATTCAGAGCGATCTTTAAAACAGACACGGACATGCAACCGCTTGCCATAGGGCAATACTTCCGGGTTTAAAAAGTTGCGGAAGGGCGCCACTTGGTGGATAATAGCGGTATTGCGGAAAGATGGAAAATCTCATCATTGGAGGGGAAGCGTTTTCTCTTAATTGACGAGATATCTCGTCAATGGCGGGGAAAGAGTTAAACACCTCAGCTTTTCTGCACATCTACTGTAATGGCATTTTATTAAGTCACTTGTCTGAGCCACTGTAAATCATTTAGTTCACATTTTAACTGCTACCAGTACTGGTTCCTGAAATTCTGTGGCAGTACCCAATGTTACCTTTTTTCAGTACTTTATTGGAGCTTTTCCATCAGATAATACGACCCGGTACAGTTCAGTACAGCTCACCTTTGGAGGGTTTTCCACTGTCTACAGTACCAGATTCCCAATACAGGTTCCATGCGAGCCACACCGATACAAAATGATTGGTCAGAGAGAATTGTCACTACCAAGGTCATTGCTAAATGCAAGATTAGCTTACCCTTGTGCGCTGTCAAGCAAACTTAGTGATGTCTTCATTTGTGTTTTGTTGTGCAAGTTCCCAAACTTCCTTTCAACAGTAAAAAACATCTACATGCCAAGAATCAAGAACACAATTTCATCGACATGCTGCGTTGCTCCTCTGTTGAGCAACGTCTTTTTTTGTATTACGTTTATATTTACGATGATGACACGACATCAGAGGCGGTCCAAGTATTACAACAAGTCTATAATCCTACCCAGTCTGAGACAAAGTAAAGCGCTACATTATCCAAAATTGAAATAAATAAGCTTTCCATTGGTGTATGGTTTGTTAGTATAGGACCACATTTGGTCGAGGTGAACTGTTTAAAAATCTGCAACTTGAGAGTGCAAAAATCAAATGTTGAGAAAATTGCATTTATAGTCCAAATGAAGTCTTTATGAACATATATCCTCTCTTAAAACCACACCTATAACCTCCAGGGCATAATAGGAGCACACAGTCAATGACAGTTACAATTCTAGCCTTTTATTAAAAAAAGTTGTCAGCCAGCATTTTTTGTGATTTTCACAAAAGTTTCACAAAATGCCTTCCAGGAAATTTTACTTCTATAAATATGTAAACATACAATATATCAACTGAAGGAACAGACCCTCTGCTTTCAAACAAACAAAATGGGGGGAAAAAATGTTTCATCTTATCTTCATTTGTACTTTTTTATAACCTCTTAAATATGGGTAGGTTTCTTCAAAAATGCCAAATTGTGAGCAAAAAGTAGAAATAATTACATTTTTGTAAAGGAATTTTGTTAGAGATCAGATTCAGAACAATGATTAAAACATACACAGAGTTTAAAACTGATTAAATTAGTTTTTGCATTGTTTTTTTATAAATTGGGTAACATCTAGTGCACAATAGTGGAATTACAGATTAACAATTGAAGATTAATTGCAGTTTTCTTCAACAACCAGGTCTTCAAAAAAACATTTTCTACTGGCCTTGTCTACTAGCCTTTTGGTTCAAAGTTTTACTCGCCCTGCCAAATTAAAATATGTTATCATCAACAACTAGTTGGTCAGTCCGGTACTGTACACATTGCGGAGCATTTCTGTAAATACAGTTGTCATTACCTGCATTTTACGGAAGTTGATACGGAAGTAGAATGCAGTTGTCACACGCGAACATTACTGAACTTTGTGTCTACAAAACAGGATTAAATGTGAAATAACAAACGAATTTAGCTGCAGTGTACACATTTACATTTACATTTACATTTTGTCATTTAGCAGATGCTGTTGTCCAAAGCGACTTACAAGTAAGGTAAACAATAGAAGCAATTATGGCAACATAAGAACAGCAATACATAAGTGCACTGGAAATAGTCTCATCAAGTCCAACACAATATACATAGCCAAGGGTATGTTAGTATTTTTTTTTTTTTTTTTTTAGATAAAGAGGAAGGTAGATAGAGAAAGAGATGAAGAGAAGGGTAACTAAATAAAGATAGTAAATCTGTAATTAGGAAGTTAGGTAATGGTGGAAGATATGGGTTTTTAGCCGAGTCTTAAAGACAGCTACAGTGTCAGCTGATCGTGTCACGACCGGCAGATCATTCCACAGTTGTGGGACAGTTCCTGAGAAGGTACGCGTTAGTGTTTTCTTCCCTTTTTGAGATGGTACCACAAGTCGTCGCTCGGTGGCAGAGCGCAGTGATCGAGAGGGTACATAAGGCTCTATAAGCAAGTGAAGGTAAGGGGGTGCTGACCCAGTGGTGGTTTTAAAGGCCAGGAGCAGAGCCTTAAATTTGATGCGGGCTGCTATAGGAAGCCAGTGTAACTTGACAAAGAGAGGAGTGACGTGCGCCCTCTTTGGCTCATTGAAGACCACTCTTGCCGCTGCGTTCTGAATCATCTGTAGGGGTTTGGTCGTGCAGGCTGGAAGTCCTGCCAGTAGCGCATTGCAGTAGTCCAGCCTGGACAGGACAAGAGCTTGGACCAGGACCTGTGTAGCATGCTCATCTAGGAAAGGTGTAATTTTCCTAATATTGTAGAGGATGAATCTACAAGAGCGAGCGGTGCTGGCAACATGCTCCGTGAAGCTAAGCCGATCATCAATGACCACTCCCAGGTTTTTGGCCGTCTTGGAAGGCGTGATGGTCGAGGAACCTAGCTGAATGGAAAAGTTGTGCTGAATCTTTGGTTCAGATGATATGACAAGCAGTTCTGTCTTCGCAAGGTTAAGCTGGAGATGGTGATCCTTCATCCAGAGTGAGATGTCCCTCAGGCATGCCGAGATGCGGGCAGAAACCGTAGGATCATCAGGGTGGAACGACAAGTGGAGTTGAGTGTCGTCTGCATAGCAGTGGTAGGAAAAGCCATGTTTCCGAATGACAGAGCCCAGGGATGTCATGTATATCGAAAAGAGCAGCGGTCCAAGCACAGAGCCTTGAGGGACCCCGGTATCTAGACGTTGGGGTTCGGAGACGTCACCTCTCCAGGATACCCGAAATGACCTATCTGAGAGGTACGACTTGAACCATAGAAGCGCTGTGTCAGTGACACCCATAGACATGAGAGTCGACAGGAGGATGCGGTGATTGACTGTGTCAAAAGCTGCAGATAGATCCAGTAAGATCAGCACAGATGATTTGGAGGCTGCCCTTGCCTGCCTTAGGGCCTCAATGACTGAGAGCAGCGCAGTCTCAGTGGAGTGACCACTTTTGAATCCAGACTGATTGCTATCCAGGAGGTTATTTTGTGTGAAGAAAGTGGAGAGCTGGTTGAACACAATGCGTTCAAGAGTCTTGGAAATGAAGGGAAGAAGAGAAACGGGTCTGTAGTTCTCTAGCATAGCAGGATTGAGAGTGGGTTTCTTCAGCAACGGGGTTATCCGGGCCTCTTTAAATGCTACAGGGAAGGTGCCAGTGGAAAGGGATGAATTGTTAATGTGAGTGAGAGCAGGGATAACAGACGGAGAGATGGCCTGGAGGAGATGGGTGGGTATGGGATCTAGCGGGCAGGTAGTCGGATGATTAGAAGCCAAGACCTTGGAAACATCTGCTTCGGATAGGAGAGAGAAGGAGGGAAGGGAGCATGTCTCAGGGATTTGAGAATGCGCAAGAAGCGGCAGCTCGGAGAACTGACTGCTAATAGTTTTCGTTTTCTTCACAAAGAAGGAAGCAAAATCATCAGCCGTTAGGTCGGATGAAGGTGGAGGGGCAGGGGGACAAAGAAGGGTAGAGAAGGTCTTGAAGAGAGTGTGAGAGTCAGGTGAGTTGTTAATCTTTGAATGGTAGTATAGGGTCTTTGCAGAGGAGACATCCTTGGAGAAGGAGGCAAGAAGAGACTGATAGAGGCAGAGATCAGAAGGATCATTCGATCTGCGCCACTTCCTCTCTGTAGCCCTGAGTGTGGAGCGATGCTCACGGAGAACCTCAGTTAGCCAAGGAGCAGGAGGTGTGACCCGGGCCGGTCCAGATGTCAGAGGGCATAATGTGTCTAAGCAGGATGTAAGAGTGGAACAAAGTGTGTCAGTGGCATTGTCAGTATCTAACAGAGAGAGTTGGCTGGGAGCGGGCAGCGTGGAAACAATCGCAGAGGATAAGCGGGAGGGAGAGAGCGTGCGCAGGTTGCGCCTGAACGTGACCAATGGGGGATCGTATGTAGCGACAGGGGGAGTCAGGTCGAGGTCGAGAGTAATTAGGAAGTGATCAGATGTGTGAAGTGGGGTGACCTGTGTGTGGTAGGTGGAACAACAGCGTGTGTAGATAAGATCTAAAAGATTACCAGACCTGTGTGTTGGTGAAGTAGGGACTCCCTTGAGGTCAAACGACGCAGTCAGGGTGTTGAAGTCAGCTGCCTGTGGTTTCTCCAGGTGGATATTGAAGTCACCAAGTACTACTAAAGGAGTACCATCCTCAGGGAATGAAGACAGAAGTACGTCTAACTCCTCCAAGAAGTGTCCAAGGTGACCTGGGGGGCGATAGATAACTAAAAAATGCATTTTAGTAGGGTGGATGATAGTAACAATATGCGATTCGAAAGAGTTGCTGTCACATGAGGGGGTTTGCTGTTGGAATTTCCAGTCCTTTGGGATGAGCAGACCAGTTCCTCCACCCCTTCCTGTTGTGCGAGGACTGTGTGAGAAAGTGTAGTTGTTGGAGAGGGCAGCCTGCAGCGCAGGTAGAGTCGATGGTCTTTACACTCTTCGGTCTTCACACGATGAGGGCTGCACGCGACCGCTGCCGCGGTGGACTGCCTGCTTTAATAAGTGCTTCAAATGTGGGCTGAAACTCAGCAGGCCACGCCCGAAAACAATCAACAACAAGTTAATGGCCGAAACTACTACTGTATTTACTGTAATACACTAAAGCATGCGAGGACACGCGAGAACACGCGAGAACAAACGCGGATTGCAGCATGTGAGACAAAGGTAAACAAGAGAGCGTTTCTTAGCAACGACACTGCGCTAAAACTTCACAAGTCTAAAATCAAATACACTTACACGTTTCTGTGGACTCCTGTTGATAACTGCTTCACCTGTTATCAACAGGCCAGTGTGTGTTTGTGTAAGCTGTGAAGAAATGTTTGTGTCAAATCCATACAGACTGCTGTAGTGCTGCACTACACCGTTGAATCCTCTACATAGCGTGTGTCGCACATCTTCCTTACATATATTACTCATATGTTTATAATTGTATTATTCTGTTTGATTAATATTCTTTCTTTTAGCCCTCGTTTCTCACATTAAGCCCACAGTTACTGGTAGACAATTTTCCGTGATACGTTTAGGAATCATGAATTACAAATGAGGCTCTATTTCAACCTGGTTTGTTTAGATGTTGGCTAACAGAGATAAACACTGCGTGTTGGTGAAGAGGTTTGTGTAGGAGTTGTTTGATGAATCGTTTTGCAGGCGAACAGGTTGAATGATTCAGGCAGTAAAGGTGCTTTTAGGAGCTCTACAGTTTCCAGAAATAACTGCGAATGTTCAGCAGTCTGGAAAAACCAAAACTTATCCATGCATGAGATGTGCGTCACACACAACGTCTTCCTGAGGGAATTCGACTCTACGATATCATACAATACAGCATTTTGTCATACATGAGCAGTAGTTACTCTAGTAAAAGCCAAGACTGATTTATTATCCAATATTCAGTCATTCTGAGATTTCTCTCTGCATCCATTTAAAAAATTGAACACATTTTGACTCATCTATAATTTGGTCATCTTATACTTCAGCTAATATATATGAGTGGATTAAGTCAGATTTTGATGTATTTTGTTTGGTGATAGGCTTCATTTATAGCACAGACCTCTCGGCTGTTTCCTGTTGTTGTTGTTGTTGTTTTAAGGATGCTTTTTAGAGATCTTGAAGAGGCTTTAAAGAATGATCATTTAATTGCATTTAATGAACGACTGAAATTGTAAAGGCTTTTTGAGTGTTAAACTACGACCTGTTGATAAAGTACATGATGATCGATTGGTCAATCAAGGCATTTAAAAAGGATCATGTGCAGTTAGCAGGTCATTAGCACAAAGTAAATCTCTTCACAAGGTGATGTAGCTTTATCTATACATTATCCCTTAAAGATACATCAAAAGCAAATGAACACACAGTCAAACAAATGTTTGTGTTTTTTGTAATGCATTGAAGACAGGAGGAATGTAGAACATAGCTGAGTTGTATAACAATGAATCTGCAGTACACTGTGTGACACATCGAGGAAGTGAATAGAGAAAGTTAATAGAGAGAGAGAGAGAAGCTGTAAACTCAAGGGCGGTGTGTACTTTACTACTGTACAGCTTGTTCTCTACTGCACTGTACAAATATCATTCCCTTAAATGAAGATTTCGTTTATAAATACAAATTCTGACATCATTACACCTACATGTTGTTCAAAATTCACATTGTATACCAATTTGACATCCTCCACTAACTGTGGGATGTCACGCTTCACTGTTTTATACGATGAAAGTGAAAAAATGACTTGGTTTTGCTGGCTGATCTAACAGTGCTCTGTACAGACACATGTTGGGATGAATGCATCATCTATCAAATGTTGTTTTATTTATTGTTTATCTCAACATAAGAGTAGTGCCACACTTCCGTAAAAAACACAGATTTTACATAATCATCAATTTAAGCTTTCATCTTATTTGAATGCACATCATATGCACTTTATTAATTTCTATAGAGGTCGAAAAAATACGATGCATCTGTTACGTGTTATGTGTTTGGAGGTACACTGTAGTGATATTGTTTGTACCGGATGATCTCATTCTCTTTTGCGTGTGGGAGCTTTGAGGATGATTGCGGTAATAATCAGTTAAATTTTCCAGGCGTAAACTCTTCCTCCAGGTTCCGGTCTGTGTTCATTCATCATAAGTGCTTTTAAGAGTTGAGATTACGCATTGCTGTCCTTATATAACGTTATATAACATAACCACCCACATCAACACTGAGACAAAGTGTTTCTCTTCAAACTCTAATGTGTGTTGAAAGAGCACTGATGGAATGAAGCCATCTGAATGATTGATAGTTTGTTACCGATCCTCAGAGCAAAATCAGGATGCTATAACATTCGCATGTCACATATAGAGAAAGCAGTGATTCTGAGCGATGTTGGACAGGAAATGAGGTCAGAGAGCTGATATATATTTAGAAATTTAATATGAACACTGCCAATAAAATTGACTAATTTCTAAGGATGTGGTTAAACGAGGCTTGTGGATTAAAATAAGTAAACCGGTTTAAATACAGAGTCAAGCTGTCTACATGCTGCTGAGAGAATTGATTTTATTTCACTTGTCACTGCTATTAAAATCTGCTTTTTTACTTATTTATAGGTAGGGTTGTAAAATGATGGTAATTTTGAAGATTTTCCATGGAAGACACACAGGAATATATGGGAATTGCAGAGGAAGATGAGTCACGTTGTGTGGAAGCTAATGTTTGTATGTGATACACTTTGTATAAATATCCCAAATAATTTCCTTAAATTTCCCAACTTGACATATTTCCGAAATTGCCAACCCTATTTACAAGTTTAACTCTGACACTTATGGTTCCAACATAGTAGAAAAAGTCTGAAGGAGCTTAACTGTGCGTTCACACCAGACACGGAAGAGGCGGCAAAAACGCACTATTCACGTGTGGTTGTACGCTTGAACATTTTGGGGTGGTTTCCCGGACAGGGATTAGCTGAAGCCAGGACTAGGCCTTAGTTTAATTAGGAAATATACCTCGTTTTAGCAAACATGCCTTACAAAAAACATTACTGGCATGCATTTTATGGCAAAACATAGGGCACTGATGTATTTTAAGATATGTCAGTGCAAGTTGTTTTCAGTTTGGACAGCTCTTACATTTATTTTAGTCTAGGACTAGTCTAATTCCTGTCCGGGAAACCGCCACTTTGAGTTTACTCGCTTCATTCGCGCGTGAAAGCCGCACATGAAATTCTAGTCATTCGAGACATTCATGAGGAAATTCTTAGGGGCTTCTGCGACTCCGTTCGCTTCTTGTAATTACGTCACTACTAGAGCAAGCTCCTGATTGGTTAACACTCTGCGATTTTCTGCCAAAGTTCAGATTTTTCAACTCGCGTGTTTCCTGCGGCAACCCTCAATTCGTGCCCCAATAGTATGTACAGTGCCTCAGGATGCCTATTCGTGTCTTTGCATTGACCTAACATGTAATTCGCTTGCCGCCTCTTCCACAGCTGGTGTGAATGCCACATAAGTGTGCAGTATGCATGACGCTAGTTTGGGCATCGGAATAGTATGCGCATACTGTATGCGCACTGCCAGATTTTTGTAATCGTGCATACTTTGTACACTCAGGTCTTGCATGTGCATTCAAGATTTTGTAGCCCAGGAGAGGTACTGCATTTTGTCACAATGCGCATGCGTCGAATGCCTGTGGACGCTTAGGAATCAAATGAAGTATACTTTGGAAAGCTGTGTGGGTACGCTTGTGTATGTGTAAAAAACTAAGTATACTTGGGCCTAAAGTCGGTTTGGATAAGAATGTCTGGCAAATTCATAAATTTAAATGCAAACATGAGCGACTTACTTGGACTAGTCTCTGCACATTTGAACAGGATCAGGAGAAAATATTTTTACATTGAATCACTCTTAATAGACCTTAATAACACCACTGATCAGGATAATAATTGTGTTGGTCTTTATATATTTTTTCTTTCTCTCAATCAGTCTGTCTAACGTTAAACTAATTTGGTTTGGTGATGGATTCGATGAGTGATTGCACAGACAGATGGACTTTCCCTCGTGTCGCTTTGTAAACCGAAAGGAAATGAGCTTGAATTAGCCATTCTTTGCCTGTTTTATGACTACTGTTGTGCTGCAGACACATTTTAAGAAACCAGAAGATCAATCTTGTCAATTAGTGATGGGACAGAAAGCCCACATCCTGCCAGACAGACGGGCAGACGCAGCAGTGGTCAAACACCCCGTCGGCGGCACGTGGGGCGGCTGTGCGTATATGAAAGGATCTGGATGGCTGTGTGCCCACGTATGGTTCAGGTATTTGTCAAGGTGTGAAGGTTCCTTCAGGTGTTCAGAGGGATCGGCACCACTGGAAAGTTTGACGAAACGAGTGTTTCATCTTAGCTCCAGCAGTTTCATCTTCTCTGCTTATTGATCTGGAAGCCAGCGGGTGGGAGGTCTCTCATCCAATCCAAACCTCTTTTTGGGGTCTTGGCTTGCTGGGGTTGGAGAGAATCGAGTCTTCTGGTATTGATCAAAGAGAAGCGCATGGTGTTGGGTGTGCGTGTGTGCATGTGTGTGTTGGCATGTGTGGTTCCAACATTCTGCTTTTAAAGAAGGAAGAGGATGAATAATTAGACTGAGAGGAGAGAAAGAGCAAATGCAGAGTTTATTTTAAAGAATGCAAAGTAGTTGTCTGTGAATTGTTATCAGTGTGATTGTGTTGGCATGTGATCTCAGCTTCAGAGCAAACATTGAGGAGCTCACTGGTCACGGCTTCATTCTAGTATGTAGACAAATTTGATCTGCATTTAAAACCCTCATAGTTGCATTATAACTGTGTAATTGTGACAACACATGAATCATTACTACGACACACGACACCTTACGGCATTGTTCCTGTCTTTTGTTCACGCAGGACACGTTCCGGGACTAATCCCGGCAATGTTATTAGGTCCCCATCCCAGAATTCTTACCAGGATCAATCTCGGGATTGTTTGCATTCCTTAGCAGTTCTGTGGTAATTTTCTAGGATGAATTCTGTTTGTGAAAGGGGTTTTAAAAGTCTAGACTGTTCTATCACCAGTAAAGTAGACATTTTAGTGCGCTTTGATACTTCACACATAGTTTGTGTATTTAATGTGTTTCATGCAAATACAATTAAATGTTTTTTTTTTGCTTATTGTACACAGTTTTTTTCAAAGTTCCCCCTTAAATTGTTAAAATAACTTCATTAATACTAGAGATGCACCGTTCGACCGCCCAGAGACCAGAATTTGCCGATTTTATGCATGAATAGCCTGGACCGCACCATAATTGAAAAACTTCAAAAAGACTTTTAAAAGCCCCTGTCAGCGACAGCGTAAACGAGTCGTAGTGGTCTTCGGTTTAGACCGCAATCCACCCGTGCCTATATTTATTCCTGCCCCACATCCACAATCTCATATGACACGTTGATATGCAGGACTGCTCCGGATGACCAGCCGTTCTCCAGGCAGAGGCTTCAGAAATCTGATAAACTTCCTTGAATGTTGCGTTTTGTGGTAACCATAGTTTTACCACAGTAACCATGTTTTTTTGTTTTGTTTTAACTAGCATTGCCATGGTTAATTTTTGTAAGGGCAAGCAAATCCCAAAGCAGCAATGAGTTTCACAATTGATATTTGGACAACTAACATAATGTCAGTGAGCCTGAATGAGTCTGGGAGCACTTTATTTTAAGATCTGTTGAATGAAAAAATGTAAAAAGATCCTGTAATTTAATGCAGTTATTTATTTCATGGCGGCAGATCATGGCGGAGATCAGAATCGGCCAAGAAAAATTGCAATCAGCGCATTTCTTATTAATACTTTAGATATCAATGATAAAGCTTCATTGCTTTTAACTCTTCTGTTAATATGTCAAGGCACATTCTCTGTTATAATCTCAGTCTGTATAGATATAATCTAGACATAATCCAGAATCACTTAGCTGATGATGTCATTGTGATTTATGGTAGTGCACATTATAATCAGAGAGAGGACTATGACATGGTTGTGTGTAAAGTAAGTTGAAATAATTACATGCACTGTAAAAATTAAATGTAGCTTTTATGATGAAGTTCTTCTGATGTAATGAAAACACACATTAGTTGATTTGTTAATTTCAGTATTTAGTGGAGGTTTATCATACTCTGTATCTATGGAAGTTTAGTTCCCCCTCCATAGTTGCCAATAAAATGGCAAAAATATTCACTGTTTTTAAGACGTTCCCTGTCTGTTATTGTTTGGGTAAACAGATCCGGTCTAAATGCAAATTATGCTTTTGTAGAATCATACTATCTATAGCAGTGGTTCCCAACCTTTTTCACTTTAAGACCCCCTAGTTGCCCACAACAATATTTAAAGGCCCCCACTCACTCAATTTTTTCCAAATAAAATTAAATATTACTAGGAATGACTAGACAGATGTATATTCGCTAATAAAATGGCCAAAAAAATCAGAAAGATCTTAATGCTCATTTTGTCCAATTTTTTATCATTTTAAAGCATCTTAAGACCCCCCTTGGAAATCTGCTGAGGCCCCCCTGTGGGCCCCGGCCCCCTGGTTGGGAAACACTGATCTACAGTACATGTAAGCAAAATGTATGAACCTGTAGTTTTGCTTATGTTCACAAAATATCTGTACGGTCAAGGCTTTGCGCTTTAAATTAGTATAGTGTGAGCACAAAGCCGTGAGGAGGCTCGGCCATGACTCATTCACCCCTCATCACCATCCTCCTCCTCACCATCCTCTAGCTCTCTCGCTCTCTCTCTCTCTCTCTCTCTCTCTCTCTCTCTCTATCAGTGAATTGTGGAGGTTGGTTTCTGTAGGGGCGGGGTGTGCTCACTGATAAACCTCGGCCAGCTCAGCTGGGATTGGCTGATTTGATCTTTATAATTCAGCGTGACTGTCGTTGGGTCCTCCCCCGCTCGTCCCTCTCTCTCTCTCTCTCAGTGTTCCAGAGAGCATATCTGCTGCTTGCAGGCAGGACAGGATTAACTCAACAACTCATCTCATCTGCATATAGATGCCCAAAGAGAACGACACACATGCACACACTGTGACACACTCAGGACCACAGAGGACACACATACACACGTCTGTTGAGGAGACTCTTTCTGGATTAACTGAAGAGCTTTATACTGCTGCTGTTGTTCTGTGTAGTTTTCCCGGTTTTATCCTTAGACCTGCGGTAAACGATGTAATTGTCGAAAGAGTCGCAGGAAGTTTATTTCTTAGCCGGCATCTCTTTCGCGGATTCGGCACTTAAGCTCACAAGATGCCGTCCCGCGAGTCCTGCGCGCTCCGTAAGGGGGAAAAGTCCCTGGTGCACAAGGGCAAGGTGGAGAGCAGGGAGCAGGGGATCGTGGCGGCGGCTCTGGGGATGAAGATGAGTCCTCAGAAACCTCCGGCCACTCTCTGGCAACCTCTCAAACTGTTTGCTTATTCACAGCTCACGTCGCTGGTTCGCAGAGCAACGCTGAAGGAGAGCGAACGCGCACCCAAGTACGAGAAAGTCCACAACTTTAAGGTAAGAGCAAGCGGGGATGTGCATGGGGTCTATTTGTTTGATCCTGATGGTTTTACTAGAAGTTATGTTTATGTCTCGTAAGAAGGTTTTACACAAAAATATTTTCTTAGGGTTTTAAGTCTTGTTTTCCAGTTAAAATATATAAGCATTTTATAAAAAAGAAAAACTATTCATAACATTAATGTGTAACATAGGATTTGTTTCAAGAGACAAGCTTTAAATTTTTCTTTGCTCATTGATGATTTGGCTCTTGTGTAAAGCAGAACTCATAGTTTATTTTAATAAGGTTTAACATTTATTAAAGTCATACTGTTCATAACCATTACTCTTAGTATTTCATTATTGTTTGTGGTGTATCGCCATTCTGTCAAAATTGGCTCTACTTTTACTGATTCATTGAAATGTTTAGCGAATTCTGTTTTGTTGTGATTCACTTTGGGAGTGTGTATAGGGAGGTTATGCAAATTTTACCCAAATGTGATTTACATAATGGCAGCGGGTGCAGGTTTCAGGAGACGGGTTGTGAGAGGGAACATAGTTTGAACAACGAATCTGTTAACATGAATTACTTAAAGCCATTTTATCCAGATGTTAAAAGAATGTTTTTATTCAGTGTGTTTCAAAAATAAAGGTGTGCGTATATTGAGACAGAAACAGACAGACAGAGAGACAGATGGAGGGATTAAGTCCTAATGGTGGATTGGTAAACATAGCTTATTTGGCTTCTATCATCAGCAGGTACTGAACTTCACCCCCCCCCCCCCCTCCTTATACCCCTAATGTCCCGCAGAATAACACAGACTGCTGACTGCTCAAAAACATCTCTCTCTCTCTCTCTCTCTCTCTCTCTCTCTCTCTCTCTCTCTCTCAATTTCAAATTCAATTTCTCTCTCTCTTTCTCTCTCTCTTTTCTGCCTATAGTTGCGTCTATCTTTTTCTCTTTGTTCTTCTTATGGATGTTTTCTTAAATGTTCAGATTTTAATGGCTGCTTTGTCTGATCTCATCAGGAGCACATTTAATACTTTAATCTGTAAATACTTCAACATTGTGTTAGTAATGATGAGGAGAATTTACATCAAAATACCTTTTAGTGTTAACATCCAGTACAGTCTGATTTTGTGTTTATTATACACATACTTACCAAAGAGATTGGGATTAATTGAGATGGGAAGTTTGGTGTGTTATAAAACAGTTATGTAGTTTGGGACAGTAGTCTATTGTACTGTATACAGATTTTTCACTTCTATAATTAACCAAGAGAAATCAAGCAATTCAGAGAGAGCTGCATAATATCAAAATAATAATAAAGACTTAAGGCAGGATGTTTTTGATGTACTGTGCCGTGTTTTTTGTATAGCAGATAAACAGCTCAAGTCTTAAGTGCTGTAAGTGCATGTTTTATATTCAAATAGTGAAGTTGTTGTGTTGATGTTAGGTTAATGTACACAGATTTCATCATCTACAGTACAATGAGATGAGGGTCTCAGGAGGGCTGCTCGTGTCTCCTATAGGAGCTCAGAGCAACAATGGTCCCATCCCACAGGATGTGTTTACATGATTCTCATTGGCTGAACTGTTACCTGGTGAAGAGAAGAGAGCAGGGCTTTCCTCCTGATTAATGATCCTCGCTCGCTCGCCCTCTCTCTCTCTGTTGATTAATTGTGATTGGATTAAAGAGCAGTTAGGTTTCACATGGCTTGAATGTCTTTGATCACATTAATTTTTATTCACAGGTATAAAACAGAAAGTCAGTATGTGATGTCATTGTATTTTATGATTGTGTTTAGGTGCACACTTTCAGAGGGCCACACTGGTGTGAATACTGTGCCAACTTCATGTGGGGACTCATTGCTCAGGGAGTCAAATGTGCAGGTAAATAAACACACACACACACACACACACACACACATTGGCATATGTGGTTTACATGGACAATACTATAGACACTATACATTTTATACTGTACACACACACAGATTGCCATTGTAATGCGGACATTTCACACATATAATGACTTTAATGATGTATATTTTATCCCTTAACCCTCACACAAAACTTTTTTAGATTTCACACAATCTATTTTAGATTTTCAAATAACATAATTTTGTTTTATTTATATGGTTATCTTGGTTTTCCATGTTAAAACGTAATAATATCATATGCTATAATGTTTGAGCAGATGTTCAATGTTACTGTAGCTCCACTGGTATAGCATTGCGTCACAACGATCATGGGTACACACACATACTGATCAAATGTATTGACTGAATTTACAGTAAGTCACTTTGTATAAAGTGTCTGTCACATGCATAAATGGAAAATGTAAAGCAGTATCACGTGAGAGACTGGACAATGCTGCTCGAACTGAAATGTGTCATCATCTGTCTTTATGTATGTAAACATAATGTTTTCACAGGGATATAGGAATGAATTGAACAGTTTGTGGGGGGAAATATTAATATTTGAAAAGTAATACTTATCTACAATATTTGTATCTGTGAACCACAAAACCAGTCATAAGTAGCACAGGTATATTTGTAGCAATAGCCAACAATACGTTGTATGGGTCAAAGTTATACATTTTATATTTCAAAAAGCATTAGGATATTAAGTAAAGGTTATGATATTTTGTAAATATATCAAAAATGTCTTCATTTGGACAACATTAAAGGAGATTTTCTCAATATTTTGATATTTCCCCCCCTAAGATTCTAGATTTTCTAATAATTTTATCCTATCATAACAAACCATACATCAATGGAAAGGTTATTTATTCTTCCAGATGATGTGTAAATCTTTTTTTATTGACCCTCATGACTGGTTTTGTGGTCCAGGGTCACACATGTGTGTGGTAAACATAAACATTGGGGTTTATAATGGTTGTTTGTATGTTTTAAGCAATTTGTAAATCACTTATTGTTTAGGGTTGTACAAAAGGTGAGGATTCTCAAACCCATCTCAGGTGTGACGTTAAAGTGCACCTATTTCATTGCTAAAAAACTATGTTATTTCGTGTATTTGGTATAATACAATGTGTTTACGTGGTTTATGGTTAAAAAACACATTATTTTCCACACACCGTACATTTTGGTGCTCCAGATATCCCTCTTTTCCTCAATTGCACTGATTTTGATAACTCATTGATCTGAAAAGCGCTGTGTCCCTGATTGGTCAGCTAATCCGTATGTAGCCGGAAATGACGCTCCTTATCATGTTTGAAAGATTCGGTTGCTAACAGGAGTTAACTTACAGGCTGTGAGTCTAAAGCGGGATGAATTATGATAATGTCGATCTTGTCTACATCACCAATCCCAGGAAGAAAACTGTTGCTTACAATCCGTGTGTTTGTTGTAGTCCAAGAAAAGAGATTTACGTTGGAGTTGATAACTCGCGTCATCGTTTACTTTGGGATTTGTACCTTTTTCATATCATAAACATGAACTAATACACACTTACACACCAAAGGAAATGTAAAAACGTGAATCGGACAATATGTGCTCTTTAAAGCTGTTACTGTAGTGTATTCACACACAGAGTTTAATGAAGTGATATTGCCTGTTGATCAGATATAGGACACGCTTGTTTGTGGCTGATGTTTATGTAAATGTTCATTTGTCTGTTAAATGAATATCGATTGACGTACAGGACATAGGGAGGAGTCACTAAAACTGAAACTCAGACAGAAGAAGCTTTTTTCTTATAGATTAATTTAAATCCTATGTTGTAGATATCATACTAATACATGCACACATGATTTGAATCAATAGTAGTTTATTTATCTGATACAATCATAGCTGTTAGTCAAAAAACCTTAACCTATTCTTTTAAGCAATTTAAAACCATAGGCTATATGGTGTTAATCTGTGAGGTATGATATTGTGGTTGTTTGTGCGTGTTTTAATAATTTATTTATAGGATAATGTGAGAGACACATATGTTCTCATGAAGCGGGTTTATGAATAATGCATGAAATGCTTTTGAAAGCAGTTTGTATTTAAAATCCCCTCATTCTGAGACCCCTTTACGCTACTTGTTTCCACCTCATTTTCTCACCTCTATTCATTCTCTCTCTCTCTCTCTCTCTCTCTCTCTCTCTCTCTCTCTCTCTCTCTCTCTCTCTCTCCTCTCTCTCTCTCTCTCTCTCTCTCTCTCTCTCTCTCTCTCTCTCTCTCTCTCTCTCTCTCTCTCTCTCTCTCTCTCTCTCTCTCTCTCTCTCCTCTCTCTCTCTCTCTCTCTCTCTCTCTCATGCCATCAGAAACTAGGGCAGGGAAATCTCATTTGATGTAGAGATTTGCATTCAGCTTTGTGCTCTGACAAGCTTTCTTGTCTCTTGTGCTTTGTGTGTGTGTGTGTGTGTGTGTGTGGTGTGTGTTGTTTGGGTGTCTGCCAGCGTGCCAGCCTCAGTACTCTCGGGTATGTTATGCCACATTGCCTCATGAGAGGATAAACCCTCCCTCCTCCCTCTCAGTCAAGTCCATCATGGCAGAGACTGGAAACAAAGCTGGCATGTCTTTATAATGAGAAGAGCTGCTGAGAGCTCACAACCAGCTTCACTTTCAACACACACACACACACACACACACATTAAAATTCAAGGCTCATAGCACTGGGTCACAGTGTGCGTGAGAGGGAATTTCAGGATACCAGAGCAGTACTGACTCAAAACACTTCCACAGGGAAGAGTCTCTTTTATTCACATTAAGCCTGTACAAATTATGCATTGCAAAGAATTATTAGTGCAATATGCATTTTTATAATTTTTTTTTGTAAAAGTATGCCTAAACAGAACCCTTCTACATGGTGAGATCTGGTCTTTGGGCTTATTGTTTTTTTATTAAATGTTGTGTTTTTATTAAATGTATTTTTTACAATGTTGTTTTCTGACAGCATTTCCTGGGAAATGATATTAATTTGGTAAGACTCTTAAGCCGCACACATGTAGTGATCTGGACAGAAAGATGAGTTCCTGACATCTGAGGTCTGGGCTTCACCTCTTCTGAACCCAGCAGACCTCAGCTGACAGACACAATGCATTTGAGATGTTGCCCTCTATTAACGTCCGTCTCTTCCGCTTATCCGATGCCTCGCTCTTCTTCTTCAAAAATAATTACAGTTCTGCACGGCTGAAGTCTCAGGAGAGGCGAGTTGCTCAAGGGGTCGTTTTTTAATAACCCAGCGTTGAATCTTTACAATAAGCGTCAGCAGATAATTCACTATTTGCATTGAATGCTAATTCCACAAGCCGAAAGGAAAAAATAAATATAATGCACTTATTGTTTTGGGATAAAGAAATCCAAGGATAGATGGTGTTATAGGGTTAATGATGTGCAATTTCTGAATATTTTATATAGATTTTTTAGTAATTTAAAAATGATAAATGTTTGATATGAACACGTTAGGATTATAATAGATAATAAATGATTCATGATTAAAACCTTAAAGGAGCCTGAAAGAAGAGTAAAGCCGAGCCATTGGCCTATTTACTGTTGGAAATAATGTCTGATGTAGCCTGCAGGACTGACACTTCACCCATCTCTCTCTCTCTCTCCTCTCATTAAGTGCTTTAAAGTAAGCACACATCTCTCTCTATCTATCTATTGAATGGCTTCGCTAATGTTTCTTTTAGTTTTATCTCAGTTTTTTGATAAATGCTCTAAAGCATTGGCCTGGTTTTCAGGCTGCATTATATATTAATGGGCTAATTTGCCTACATTAGCATAAGCTGCATGAGCTCTTGTGTTTGTCTGGACTGATCGGATGAGCTCAGTGGGGGTGGGTTCATGTTTTAAAATAACCAAATTAGATGTTTTCAGGTTATATATGGTATGTTTGTTGACCAGTGTTTGTGAAACTGTAGCCATTATTTTTGCTGTTTTTAACTGGCACTGAATTTGCATACAGCTGTGCCATCATAAATCCATTTTAATGAACATTGTTTCATTATGGCCATGCATGCGGACATCTTTTCTTCCTAATTTTGCATAAATGGTTACTATTCTCACATAACTAGTTTATAATAAGATTCTTAAATAAATCACCACATTCTTGCAATAAATCTTTATGTTGTCATAAAAAAGGTGTTTTCTTATTTTTTGTGCTGTTATTTATTTTATTGTCCTGCATGATAATCCAGGTTTATTTTTAAGGGTTGTGAAGCTATTAGATGCCTGAAATTGCTCATGCATTTTTTATAAGAAGCCATTTGTAGTCCTTCCATGTTCTGTCATCGCCAAGGTGAAATCCCCATCAGCGAATCAGCGCGCTTGAAATCACTGATCTGTGGTCAGCAGAGGTCACTGATTAAACCGAGCATAGACAGGATCTAATTAAAGCAGGACATATCAATCTCAGGATCAATAATGAATATCTGCCGTCGACACACGAGACATTATTCATACTGGATTTATTGCTTTACTGTATTGGCAGTGTTTGTTGTGTCGGGGATAATAGAGTAAATAATGACTGGAATCTGCTTTGCTGACAGTAATGTGATGGTGTGGTCAGTGGATGTGAATGATGAATGTTTTCCGTCCTCAGATTGTGGTTTGAACGTTCATAAGCAGTGCTCTAAGATGGTACCCAACGACTGTAAGCCGGACCTGAAACACGTGAAGAAGGTTTACAGCTGTGATCTCACTACGCTGGTCAAAGCTCATAACTCAAAGCGACCCATGGTAGTGGACATGTGTATACGAGAGATCGAATCACGAGGTGAGACATCATTCACATATAAACATTGTACCTTATATTGATATCCAGTTAGCACTTATTGTTGTGACATTATAATGGTTTATATAATATAGAAAAAAAATGAAAATTTGTTTAAAATGAATAATAGTGATTCAAACACTGATAATACCCATGCTAGAGATAATTGATAAGAATATTTTGTGCAAAGCTAATGTTAAAGATTATTATACTCTGATAAATGCAGTTTAAAACAGTTTGTAGTTATATAAGTGACCCTGGACAACAAAACCAGTCATAAGGGTTAATTTATTGAAATTGAGATTTATATATCATCAAAGCTTTTCATTGTTGTATGGTTTGTTAGGATAGTACAATATTTGGCCGAGATACAACTATTTGAAAATCTGGAATCTGAAGGTGCAAAAAATCCAAATTCAGAAAATCGTCTTTAAATATACAGCATCACTCAGTATGTTATCTCATGTGCTTTTATGGATACTTTAAGATTAAGACATCAATGGATGTGTTTACATTACAGATTTAATTAATTAATGTATTAAATTAATTCAATTTATACCACAGGCCTGTTGAATGCTATATTCTGATTGGCTGAGAAATGTTCCATGGGTGTTGATTACTTGTCCATGTCTCAAAAATAGGTACTAGTGCAATGTTTGTGGTAACCCTGGTATAAGAGGAATAATTGACTCCGGTCCTTTGAATTATTAGAAAATAATGCACACTGTGCTTCGCATGGTGCCACATTACCACCTTGGGTGTGCATTATTTTCTTTCAATGGCCCATCATCAATTATTCCTTACGTGTTTATATAGCAGTATTCACAATTGTGTAATTGTTTTAAAGCAGCTTTACATTAATAGATGCAGGAACAAACACAGAAAAATTGATGGACAACATAAGCAGCAGAATACAGCGGCTAAGATTAAACCGTATAAGCGAGCGTAGTAATAATGTAACGTATAGAAGAGGGTGCTAAGTCAATGTCAGATGACACCCCAGGGGTTCAACCCCTAGAAGAATAAACCTCCCGGCTTTTTTTAGTCGGGGGGAAAAGTCCTAGGAGGGGATAAAACTGCTTGAGAGAGAGCCAGAAATAGCTGATTCTATAAAGGATATATTATATATATGATTTTATACCTAATTTTATGTAAAGATTTGTGCAAAACTTAAGCGTTATTTTGTGAATGTCGATTAAAGACTATTGCAAAATGAAGGTGTTTCCATTAACCAATGATATGCTACTGCAACTTAGTTTTCCTCTCGTGATAAGTCATTCCAGACATTCATGGACTGATGTTGGTAGGTTTACTAATATCACATCCACCGCACTAGGCATTACTTTTAACCGAATGAGACACAAGAGTATTATCCACACATTATTGGCAAGGAAGGCCACTTATACTTAGGAGCGGCAACATAAAGCTGTTTCTTGGAGGTAATAATACATTATGTCATATAAAAAGAGATGTATGAGTGTGTTATCCAGCCATTTTGGCAAGGAAAGCCTCTTATACTCAGGAGCAGACAGTATGATGTGTTTCTGACTTACTTACATCAGATGACCTGAAAATGCGAATAAACTATTTTGGCAATACATGAGAGTTTTTTGCAAAATTGACGTGTTGTTTCCATTGGCCTTATTTTCAATTCACCAATGTCAATTGCTGCAATTTGAAGGTTAATGGAAATGCGGCTAATAATCATGAACACTTGAAAGCTGATACATAATAATTTTGTTAAATGTACAAAATGCCTGAATTAAAAAGCAGCGAGACATCTCAACCATTGTATCCATAGGCAGCGTTTCGGGGAGAGGCAGAGGGGAACTGCCCCCCCCCCAGACAAGAGCCAATTATGATTTTGCCTAAGCTATTAATGAAATAGATTTTTGTCTAATCTTAATATTTTAATGTGTAGACTAGGGGTGTCCTCGACTAAGGATTTACATATTCGAATCAGAATTGTCGAATCTTTCCACAGTCGACCGATAGTCGAATCATCTATGTTTGTGTGCATGGGTTGGGAGGGGGCCAGACCAGGTACAAATTGGTAACTTTTATTTTCTTTCACAAGCAGCACACATAAACAACTTTCTGATAAAGTGACCAAAACTTTCTTTCAAGTAATAAACGAAGACAAAACTGACGATACATTTATATATATATATATATATATATATATATATATATATATATATGTATATATATATATATTTTTTTTTTTTTTAAGGTAAAATGCAACATTTGTTTAATTATTCCTCATAAAATTTTAAAGCCACGATACAGAACATCACACAAAAATACATTTTGATAACTAAACCTAAAAAAAATAACAAAGGTGATCCTGCCTTGGAAACTCCGGCTACAATTCAGTGTTTTTATTTAATTTGGAGATAGCGCGTCAATGCAGTCATGACCAAAAAAACCCGACAAATGAGATATGACAAATAATTTGTGATTGTGACTGTAAATGATAAAAACTAATCTTTATATACAATTCATTAAATGTTAATTTATAACAAGAAAAACACTGAAATTAATGATTTTATAGACACTACGCGTTATTATTTAGCATAGAAATATCTACTTGCTTGCTTTGACTTTGATCATCTCTGTATTCACTTCAGATACAGAAAGACCGGATGATATTATGTATTTCAGGAATCTCTTTGCTATAATTTGAAAGTGAACACCCACCAACCATAATATTAAATCACAAGAAAGACATTTGTGTCAGGCAGAAATAGGTTCGGTGCAGATACTAGTTTCCGTTTCATCACCGAAATAAAAAACCGGCTTACCTGTTTTGTAGTTTAACTTTTGACAAGATAACCACTCTGTTTTAAATACATTTTAAAAACTTGTATTCGTCGAAAAACATCAGTTTTTTAATGTTACGCAAAGCACCTAGCCCGTTCGGCTAAATTACATGCGCAAGCATGGCCAGCACGCAATAGCGCAACATTGATACAACGAAAAGCTATCCAAAATGTACAGACTTAATTAGATCAGAATTTACGTTTATAATAAATACATTTTTTTAAATAAAATAAGGTCAGAAGTAACAAAGTGCAGAACAAATATGCAAAATGCCTCAAGTGCACGGAAACAAAACACAAGCCAAATAGTTAAATCAGATAACCTAAAGTGATTTAGAAATAAAATAAAATATAGAAATTATTAAAAGAACGAAAGGCATAATATAATTTGCCAGCTTTGTCTTTTAAATGTAGAAACAAAGAGGCAATGGTTTATTTATATAGAAACCTATTATGGAAGTGTAGCCCGGTCACACAGGGGTTGTTGGATTTATTAACACATTTTAAAAATATTTATTGAAAGCTGCTACTTCACATATTATTTGCAGCATTATCATAATATGCAGTATATTAATATATTGAGAGAAAGCTGTTATATGTGAAATCAGATAATGTGTGCACCCATATACGGCCAAAATTGAATGATCCTCATCTGCGACGATTCGACTGTGAGATTGGTAGTCGAATCAGGCTTCTCCTATCGATGCATCGAATCTTCGACTATTCGGGGTCACCCCTAGTGTAGACTAAGTAACTTAAAGCTAAAATATTTATAATTCATTTAAAAGATATTTAAAAACCATGAAGTCACACTCTCGCTAATCTCAAATTATTGCCGTACCCTTGTTTATGATTGTATCTGATATATTTTGTTAAGAGATGATTTACATTTGTATATATGCTAGGGAATATTTGACTATTTAAATGCTTTTATTTATTATCTTTTATTTGATATTCATAAAGAGATACAGTCACTATTCAACAGAAAATTATTATAATGATCTTTTCTGTCCCTCAGGTCTCAAGTCAGAGGGTTTGTATCGAATCTCTGGATTCAGTGAGTTAATTGAAGATGTGAAGTTAACATTTGACCGAGGTGAGCAGCTCTACATTCTCATTATTTCCATTACTGATGTGTGTGATAATGTAAAGCACTGACCCATCACACACACACACACACACACACATCTACACGCACACAAACATATCTGCATGAATCACACAGAGATGCTCTCAGCGCTGCTTTTTTAGGTCACTCATGGCCTTTTAATAAAAAGCTTTGAGTTTATGTAATGTAAAATGAAGTCTGAGTGGCTTAAAATTGTTAAAGTGGCACATTTGTGTGAGGATTAACATCCGTCTGCTCACATTACTGTTTCATAATGATACTCCGATGACGTATCAGACATACTGGGAAATGCTCGGATGATGTGCGAAAGATGATGTGTGAGAGAAAATAGGAAGACTGAAATGAGTTTTCATTTTTATTAAGTATGGAAAATAATGATATTGAATAAAGTGGAAGTGTGTAAATACTCTCTCATCTCAGCTTAATAAACGTATGACATTTATTTAAAGGTTAATTCCCTGAAACACTGCATCTGTGGTGCTGTCTAAAACATTTCTGTTTCAGTTTTTCGGTTCTGTTTTCTATTTTCGGTTCTTTTAAGCCGTGCACAGTTTTTCCCTCAGGTTAAATGAACTCTGATGAATTAAAGGGATAGTTCACCTAAAAATGAACATTTTGTCATCATTTTATCACTCTCATGTTGTTACAAACCTTTTTCTACTTTCTATTTTTTCTACTTCATTTCTAACTGTGTGTGTGTTTTGTTCACTCAGATGGGGAGAAAGCTGATATCTCTGTAAACATGTATGAAGACATCAACATCATCACAGGTGCTCTTAAACTCTACTTCAGGGATCTGCCCATCCCCATCATCACATTTGATGCTTATCCACGCTTCATTGAGGCTTCCAGTGAGTCACGCACACACACAACATTTACCTGACAGTGAATCTTATCATTCTGGATCACAGATTTACTTGCCATTATAATGTTTAGCTTTATTGTATATCTCCTGAAAGCTGAAAAACTGTGTGTGCACACTGCCAGTGACTTTGTCGTTGTGTGTCTCTTTGAATGAGTTTGTAAGGAGGTGATCCTATTCTGGTTTTCCTAATAACAACCATAAACAGTAATCGTCCTCTCAGTAAATGACGAAAACTGGATGAACTCCACTGCTTCATTCTCATTGGTTGTCGCTTGTCATTTGCATGAAGTTGAACTGTTCTTAACTTTGTGGCGTAGCTGGACGCTTCCTCTCGCCAATGGTACCCCAGAAATCGCCAAGCTTTCATTGAAATAAATAAGATGGCGTCACTCTACTGTTGCTAGTCGCTGTGCACACAGCTTAAAGGCGGGGTGCATGATCTCTGAAAGCCAATGTTGATATTTGAAATCACCTAAACAAACACACCCCTACCCCAATAGAATCTGGACCTTCTTTTGAAAGACATATGCAACCAAGGCAACGATGTCGGTTAATCGACACGCCCCTTACTGCTGATTGGCTACTAGTCTGTTTTGGTACTCAGCCTGGCTCCCTTTTCCAAAGTGTTTAAAAAAAATCATGCACCGCGCCTTTAAGATTTTAGCACAACTTTAGTAAAAAGTAATGAACAACTGAGAAAAGAAAAGTACAACGGCTTTTGTCTTTACTCAACCTACTGAAATGAATTTGCTGGTCACCCAGCTTGGTTTTAGCTGGATTTGCTGGTGTTGCAAGCTGATCTAGTTGGGTTTCGGTCAGCTTTGCCAGGATGGGAGGAACGGCTTAAACCAACTACTGCCAGCTTAAACCAGCTCCCAGTTTATGCTGGTCTTAGCTGGATTTTGCAGTAGGGCTGGTATGTTCAGTCACATTATCAGGGCCACCCTGAAGTCCACAGTCCTTAAGCTGCGTTTACACCAACTGCGCTAGAGACGGGAAGCGCGAGTGATTTCAATGTTAAGTCAATCTGAAGACGCGTTGACGCGCGGCGCGGAAGACACGTTTCCGCCTCTTTCGCGCGTGAAGCTCGCGCGAATTGAGCATTGTGCGCGGTACGCGCGGTAAGCGCGTATTGAGCTGTGTGCACGGTAAGTGCGAATGGTGCTTTTTGTGCATCTTGCGGTTCACGCGAATTTGCGGCTGACCCCCGAGTTGAAAAATTTCAACTTTGGCGGAATTTCGCGTCGCGTTAACCAATCAGGAGCCTGCTTGCTGCTGTGGTGGCAGCCCCGCCTGGAGTCACTCTTTCCGCCTGGAGTCACTCTTTCAACCAATGCTTGATATTGTCCATAAGCAGACACCCGGAGCTATACGACACAAGTTCTTATTTCTAGAGGAGACAGGAATAAAAAGGACCTCGCTTGGAAGAGTGTCAGTGAGGACATCGGGCAACCTGGTAATTGTAATACACACTTCACTTTTGAGTCACGTGACGTTTATCGACCCGCGCCATTTATTTTCCCCCTTTAGTAAGGTTACCAAATACCAACTGGTAACTCTCTCGATAAATCAACATCAGCCATTTTGCAAACAGACAACCGCATAGCACTTGCCCCCCACAAGAAGCGGAGTTTGCCTCTGACGCGCGTCAAATGCTTGCTACTCCGCTTTACACCCGCAAATGCATCCAAATTGTTCAAGCGGCAAACCACGCGCGGTAGACACGATTTTGACGCCCGAAACGCAGTTGGTGTAAACTCAGCATTACAGAAACCGAGACTTGTGCTGCGTTTACACCAACCGCGTTTCAGGCGTCAAAATCGCGTTGAACAATTTGAATGCATCCTCGCGTGTAGAGTGAAGTAGACGCGCGGAAAAAACAATCATTTGACGCGCGTCAGAGCCAAAATCCACTTCTTGTGGGAGGGGCAAGTGCTATGCGGTTGTCTCTTTGCAGGATGGCTGATGTTGATTGTAGATTTATCGAGAGAGTTACCAGTTTGTATTTGATAACCTTACTATAGAGGGAAAATAAACGGCGCGGGTCTATAAACGTCACGTGACTCAAAAGTGAGGTGTGTATTACAACTTACCAGGTTGCCCAATGTCCTCACTGACACTCTTCCAAGCGAGGTCCTTTTAATTCCTGTCTCTATAGAAATAAGAACTTGTGTCATATAGCTCCGGGGTGACTGCTTGCGGACAATATCAAGTGTTTGTTGAATGAGTGACTCCGGGCGAGGCCGTCGCCACAGCAGCAAGCAGGCTCCTGATTGGTTAACGCGGCGCGAAATTCCGCCAAAGTTTACATCTTTCAACTCGGGCGTCAGTCGCAAATTTGCGAGAACCGCGAAATGCACAAAAAGAACCATTCACGCGTACCGTGCACAATACTCAATTCGCGCGAGCTAGAAGCGCGAATGAGACGGAAACGCGTCTTCCGCACCGCGCCAAAGCCTCATCCCCGCCACGGGACCTCCAGACGGCCCTCAACGCGTCTTCACATTGACTTAACATTGAAATCACTCACGCTTCATGCCTCTACCGCGGTTGGTGTAAACACAGCATAATGGATTATAGTGTAGTAATAATTTTGACTTTATTCCAGCAGACTGACTGAATTCAGTTCTTTTCTCTAAATTTAACCCAAAACCTCACTTATTAGCTGTAGGTCAGTTATTTAGTAGTTAGTTAGTCTTCTTGATTCATCTCTAATTGAAACATAAGCTTGCCTGTCAATTTGGGATATATAAGGATTTCCCCTATTCATCTGGATGACTGTAAATGGAAAATTCTGCCCGAGGGCATTTCTAGATGTGACATTGATTCTATACACAGAATAGTATGAAGCCTGTGTGATGTTATTTCGATCTGTCATGTCACTTCTCAATGCTTATTTCCCCATGAACACATTTCTCATAATGATGAAGGTTTTGAACTCATTGGTAGTGTTGATGTGGTCTGTTTTTCATCTTCATCTGTTTGTTTGTCTCAGAGCTCACAGATCCTGATGAACGTTTAGAAGCCTTACATGAAGCTTTGAGACAACTTCCTCCAGCACACTGCGAAACCCTTCGCTATCTAATGGCACATTTAAAAAGGTAAGAAACACAAAATTGTACCACTTAGACATTGTTTGAGTTGAGGTCTGCAGCAACTAATCTTGAGGAATCTCAACTAAGTTGTGTCTGACATGTTTTTGTGTGTGGACACACAGGGTAACTCAAAACGAGAAGGATAACCTAATGAACGCCGAGAATCTTGGGATTGTATTCGGGCCGACCCTGATGCGAGCTCCCGATCTGGACGCCATGACGGCTCTGAATGACATCCGCTATCAGAGGCAGGTGGTGGAGTTACTCATCAAGAATGAAGACATCCTTTTCTAACGTCTCTGTGAATGAAGCGGATCTGAGCTGCCGCTGCTCTTCTTCTTCTTCTTTCTCTGGACTTGATCATGAAGGACGCTTGTAATATAAAAACATTTTTTTGGAGCAGTACTTACTAACACCCTCTTTACACCCCAGCGGATGGATTATGTTCCTGTATTTTGCATGTCTTCCTCCCCATTTTTGTCGGGGGTTGTTAAAGCTGTTTTTCAGCATTATTATGGGATGGAGTTGTTCTGTCATCTATCGGGCTTCAGTTGTTTCGAGTGTTTTTGTTTTGTTTTTGTAAAACGTGAGTACAGTCATTTTTGGGGACACTTTATCTGAATAGCCATTCAAATAAGCATGGTGCCGAGCAACCTCTTCAGGTGACATACACTTGGTAGTCATTCATCATAATACTGTTGTAACCTGTCAATCAACCTGCCGTTATGTACTTGAATATAAATTTGTTTTTTTTTATTTGTACTTATATGCTTTGAATTGTTTTATCTGCTATGGCCCAGCAGTGATTCTTCAGAATCTGTGATTCATTGTTTTTATTTTTGGTTTTCATACAGCAGATCTACTGTACACATGAGAGTCATCTAGACATGCGGTCCATGTACATTTCAGTATCCATCTTTCAGACCTGCCTTTAGAAAGCCCTCTTGCACTCTTAACATGACTGCTTGATGTTTTTGTGTTATTTTTGTATTTGGTTTGAGCATGAATACGTTAATTTATTAAAATGTACTTTTAGAAGTGCGTTCTGCCTTCCATTCATTAAACACTAAACAAATATCATGCTATTTATTTTGTGAAGAACCATTTATTCTAAAAAAAAAGAAAAAAAATGGACATTTAACCCTAAAAGAAAAATATTTTCGAACAGATCTTCTTTAATAGGAAACGTTTAACTCAGTAACTACAAACCAATATTTCACGTCTTTGTAAATGAAAGTTTAATGCATTTTAGGAAGAATTGTTCCTGTGCACCTATAGACCCATTGTAGAGGTGGGAGGTGATACAAGAAACACCCGAAAATTCTCGGGCCAGCATCATATGTCCAAAATTCAGTCAAAACCGTTCTATTTCATCATAAACAATCTGAAAACAGGACTTTAAGTGTAAAATACCGAACTTCTCCTTAAAACACCTGCTATCGTGGATTCTTTGAAAAAGCAAACATTCAAAAAGGAAAGCTTTAATAAAGGCAGACCAGGGCAATATGTTTATTATTTAAAGTCACAGTTCAGCTGAAGTCCTTTGATCCCTCAGGTTTGTCTCAATCATATTTAATTATTTAAAGAGACATGAGTGGTCCTGACGCAGACCCTCCTTACATTTACAGCCTGTTTTAATAGCTATGTGTAGATCAGATGAGATTTACACAATTTATACTGAATCACCCTGCAGCTACAGAAATACTTTAACTCTTTATATCATCACCAGTAGATCATTACAAGTCAAATCACGTCTGATCTTAAGCTGTACTGTATGTTTCTAAGCAGATCTTCTTGTTATTTTTATCCACGCAGCTCTCCCCCATTTATGACCCTTCTGTCAGCTGCCGAGTCTTAATTTTCCATGAAATCCCATAAAATTCACTACCATTGTTCTGGCTGGTAACCATGAAATGATCATCATGTCGTAAAAGACACGATGCTTGACAAAGCTTGATCAGACCCAATGTGTTTTAGATTTGGTGTAGCCTGTAATGCTTTATCTGTCATTCGGTGCTGTGATGTTAAACCTCTTTTTTATTACTCTATCCAACATCAACGTACAGATGCAAGATAGATACCCAACATAATTTTGACTATTTTAACAAATAAAGCATAAAGCCTTTTCTGTTCAGATCGTGTTCAGTCTATAATTTAAACAAATTTTATTCACACAACTGTCTTAAAATAAAATGCACTAAAATCGATGATTTATTAAAAGAGTTTCTGTATAAATGAGTCATTTATCTCCATTAGTAAACATTCAGTCCACTGCATTAAAAAGCCCTTCGCATGCATCACAGCGCTTGAATCAGACATCACACACAGCATGACTGTAACACAGTTATAAATCACTATTACATATAATACATGTGTGTGTGTGACCTTTCAGCGTGGTCTGATTGACATTAATTCAGTATTTCCCCACATGGTGCGCTCACCAACCAAAACACTGAAATAGTGTTCATGTGACCGTAAATACTCCCATCCACTGCCCGTTGTGAAATATTAAAAGGCAGATATGATGGCCATCTTTACAAGATGTAATACAAGTCTCAGGTAATGGATCTGTGAAGTTTTATCTGAAAATACCCCATAGATTATTTATTATTTATACCACGGGTCTTTTGAATGCTGTATTCTGATTGGCTGAGAAATGTTCTGTGGGTTTGCATTAATTTCTGATAACCGCACACCTAACTTGTCAAATGTCTTAAAAATAGGCACCAGAGCAATGTTTGAGGTAACCGTGGTATAAGAGGAATAATTGACTCCGGTCCTTTGAATTGACGCTTTGCGTCGTGCCGCATTGCACCTTGGGTGTACATTATTTTCTTATAATTCAATGGCATGTCGTCAATTATTCCTTACATCATGTCCAAAATGACCCTATTTTATCGGGAGCAAAAAAGTGCTGTTTTCATGTGTGTACCTTTGTATGCAAATGAGCTACAGCTTTGGGTAAAAAATTGATTTGATTTCTGTGAATACAGTCTGAAACAATAGTAATTTATGTTTAGGCACATTAGATGTGCTTACAAACACATTTAGAAAAGCTTGTGGGTAAAATAAACCAGTCAGTTGTGGCTGTGGGTGGAGCTTTATCAGTGTGACATCACATTGATAAGAGAATCATAACTGCATGTCCAATGAGACTGCTTTGGTTTAATGGATATTAAAAAAGAAGGGGTGAAAAGATTTTTTTCATTGTAGGGTGGTTGTGTTCACACACTGCCAACACACATTTGGTCCAAAGTGGATTTTGCATAATCTGGACCCTTTAAAGTATTAAAGTCTTCTAAAATGTGTCATTTACATCATTAAATTCATGTGCTCACGCGAAACCTTAATGTTCAGAATTTTTTTACGTTTAGTTACGAGTGCTCACGTGAAACTACCGCGTGCGCATGTGAAAGCGTAAAAAATCGAAAGTTTCGTTTCATGTGCTCACACGAAACCTTAATGTTCAGAATTTTTTTAAAGGTTTAGTTAAGTGTGCTCACGTGAAAGCGTGCTAAACGCGGTAGTTTCACATGCGCACGCGATAGTTTCACATGCGCACGCGAAACTAAACTTTATTTATTTTTTCTCCATGTCCCCTTATCCTGGAATGTTTTTCTCAAAAAACATAATTTCTTCTCGACTGAACAAAGAAAGACATTTTTTTTAAAGAAAATTGACTAATCCTTTAAGGCTCTGTCTGGTACAGTAAGTAACATGTTGGTTTCAACTATCATGTATTTGAACATTTTAAATTGCATGTTTTTGTTTCTAAAAGAACAAACAAGCAAAGTTGAATTTCAGTACCCATAGACTAAACTATTATCCATTCAACTTAGCGTGATGTTTGGAGGCGAGGAGAGGAGATGAAAGTCTCTCAGCATGGTCAGCAGATGTTCAGTATGGTCCCCATGTTCAGACTGAGCTTTTAAAAGCCTGGTAATCAAGTGTAAAAGGCAGATTAAGATAAGAGCAGACTGTTTGCTCCTGCTGCGATGTACTGTAGGACCCTTGTGGTTATGAAAGCTCCGTGTTTGAATCTTTCAATGGGGGTCTCCTGTCCTCTCTTCACAGTCAAGGTCGAATGGGTTTAATATTTTGTGGGGGTGAAAAACGAGGGGGCTGGAACTCATTCGGTCCGGGCCGTGCCAGAGCTGGTGGGCTACTGATGCCTCCTAATTCAGAGATTGCCAAATGTGACAGTCCAGCCCTAAGTAAGATGAATGGTGCGCGATGTTGAGCTGGAAGGACCGAGGTTAGCTCACCCCACCAGCAGCTACGGGTGGGGGAGGATTTTAGCAGGGATGTGGAGATTTAGAGTTTGTCGGCTGATTTTATTGTGTAGGGTGAGTTGTGCGTTTATTGTGATTGTGTAGGATGTGGGTCTGTGAATGTGTAGAGCCGATGAGAGGCGGGCGGCTGTGAAATGGATATAAGACTCGGCTGGAAAACGAAATCTAAATCAATGCAGTCAATCACATCACCCGTGTGAAGTAATGGAAAAGGACACACAATTTCCACTCTAAACGTGTGTTTGCAAATAAATATATTCATCACCCGTGTGAAGGCAAAGACATACACCCTCTCAAGATGTATTGTGAAGCGATGATTGTTGTGTTTTATATATTTTGGTTAGGATTACAATGGTATTTAAATGGTATTCCTGCTTAAAAAGGCAGCATGAATTTCTCCACTGATCCGTGTTGATTTATGCTGGTGGTGGTGAGGCAGGTTGACAAAGGTAATCTTATTGGCTAAGCTATAGGGAAACATCAGTGTGAACATGAGGACAGCATATGGTCAGGGACACAAGGGTATGTGATGTGAGTATGATGGTACATTTCCATGAAAATATATTCCTGTGTCAAATGTTATTGGTTAGAGTGGCCAGCAGCCATGATTGGTTACAGAATTCTGTAATATTTGCACCAAAACAGCATTTTAAAGTGAAAACACATTTCCAGCAGATTATAGATTTATATGGTGTCTATGTGTTTTCTTGGATTCTGTTTATTCACACTGACTAACTGCTGCCGGTGCCAATGGTTGATATCAGAGAGGCACATGAGAGCACTGAGCTCAGCCTACCTACTGAACGAATGATAAAGTGTGGGGACGAAAAAGTGACATTTTCTGTGTTATATAGATCATGGTTTCATGGGTTAACATACACAGTCATCCTATGTGTTGTGTGCTTACCAGCTTTTTCCTTTGGATTGTATTTATTTATTTATTTATTTATTTTTAGTTTTTGTTAAGATTCGACTAAGCTGTACAAATTGTCTTTAATTCCACATTCAAGTTAATATATATCATACACCCGGCGCAATGCAGCGCAATGCGTGACAGAAGTGTCTTTGGGTTTTTTAAAAAACAACTTAAAACTCATCTGTATCGTCAGGGCTTTCCTGCTGAGTCTTAATAATTTTTTTTCTTTCTGTTTTAATGTTTTTATTTTACTTATTATGTTGTGCTTTTTTACTATTCATTGTGTATTGACTTCTTGTTATGTATTTGTACAGCACTTTGGTCAGCTAGAGCTGAATTTAAATGTGCTTTATAAATAAACTTACTTACTTACTTACTTACTTACTCTTTTGCTAGTTTTAACCCTGCGCAATGATCATTTTCACATTTAACGCCACGCTGTTTAAATAGCAAATGCATTTGCGCTCAATTTTGGCAACTAAAACTAGGCCATTGACCAACAAAACCGTCTCTAAAGTCTAAAGGCAATGGCGCAATATTGTTTTTGTTATTCAAAGAGTGCGTTAGTAATATCCGCCTATCAACGGGACCACAACGCGGGTTTGCTTATCGCATACATGGATGCGCAGCAGCACAAAAACGCTTTTAAATGTGAAAGATTAAAGCATTCAAATGTAAAAGATTGTCATTGAGTCTCTTGGACATAAATGAGGAGTAATTATGAGACGTTAGAAGGTGTAAAGAGCTGCTTCACCTGTAGCCTGGTAAGTAAATAAATGCTTTGCTTTAAACAAATGCATCTGTTTTTAAATGTTTGTTTTTTTTTAAATGCTACCTTACGGATTTATTGTATATGATGACTCCATTGGATATGGTGAGATGAGAAACATTTTATGTAATGCTTTAAAAAAAACGCCGCTGTCTGAGTGCTAAAACGCTTCGGCTCTCCGCACGTTTGTAAATTCTTTATCTCTTGTTTGTATTTTTAGAGTACAAACCTTATCTTGCATATTTTCAAATTATTTTATGAGATTACAATGATTATGTAGGATATCAATACATTTACAGCAATTCAAAGCCTGCTATTTTTACTTCCATGACTGAAAAAAACGGCATTTAAAGGTTTTAATAAAAAAATAACACATTTTTTTAATATCAATCTTAAACTGGTGGTCTTCTTCATCCGCTTAGTTTTTGAGTTTACAAATTGGGCTTTCTAAATAGGGATTAGACATGGAGCCAGGTGCAACTTGCTTTTAAAGGGGATGAAAATAGGAAATACCTTTTAGGCCATGTGCTTGGCACATAAACCATTTTTCCCGTCCTTAAATTAGCAAATGTGGGTTCAGACACGTCTGTTCAGACCGTGTGCTGTGCGCTTTAGACAATGCACTTATATCATTATAACAGGGCCCCTAATGTACAATTCCATTATACTTAAAAGTTTAAATGTAATGAATCTCTAATTATCAGTAAATTTCTGTCAGTACACACAAACCCAAATCTCTTTCTCTCTGAAGATGGATCGTCTCTGCTGGATCTCTGATTGGCTGACATGATTAACAGAGAGGATGGTGATCTCCCCAGCTCTTTACAGAGTTCATTTTTCAACCAGTTCAGCAGTGTTATTACTGAAAATAAATCATTCAAAATTAAATGTAAGACACAAACTGCTCACTTTAGATGTTTAACTGCAACTCTAGAGAGGAAGTTTTCATTTCCATTCTAATAAACCCCTAAAATATTCTTGACAACACATTTTTAAAAAGAGGAAAGATCCTGTGCTTATCTGGATGTTTTTTTTCATGTGATGCACTTGTTATTTACGTACAATGCTTAAAATAATGTTTAGTATGAAGGCTTGAAAGCTGCATTACAAAAAAAGAAAATGAAGTTCTCCCTAAATAATTTCCTGAAGAGATGAAGATCATCAAAATTTCTTATTGAAACATGTTTAAGGCCATGGAGAACAGTGTATACATCACACATTCAATGCCATGAGTAAACATTCAAACCATCAGCAAATAAAAGATGAATAAATCTATCAGTATGTTATGTGTCTATGCATCAGGCATGATCTTTCATACAACAGGCACAGCACAAGTGTAACACAGTCTCACCCCATGGCGTCAATATTTGACGGCACTTGACCATGCGTCAAAATGTTGACGCGGAGGGTATACCTTTCGCGTCATTTTTTGACGAACTGGGGACTTCAATACTATTACGTCCGTTGCATTCTCTTTCCTATTTTCTTACCATTTTCGCGTCGGTTTAGGGTTAGATTACGCAAAATTAAACAGTGTACGCGAAATTAAACAGTTGTCACCTGGCGTTGGGGTTAGAGTTAGGTACGCGAAATTAAACAGTTGTCACCTGACGTTGGGGTTAGAGTTAGGTTTGGGTAGGGATGTCATTATGTAAATCTAACCCTAAACCGACGCGAAAATGGTAAGAAAATAGGAAAGAGAATGCAACGGACGTAATAGTATTGAAGTCCCCAGTTCGTCAAAAAATGACGCGAAAGGTATACCCTCCGCGTCAACATATTGACGCATGGTCAAGTGTCGTCAAATATTGACGCCATGGGGTGAGACTAACAAGTTAAAGGTGAACTATATAGGATTTTCATTTACTGTTTATAAAACACAACTTCTGGTAGTTCATAAGTAATAATTGAGAGGGATTATTGTTGTTGCTATATATAATTCCTTTACGAGCATGTTTAGGACATTATCAGTATCATCATATATCCCAGCTCACTGCTGCCCTCTGCTGTTTGAGCACGAAACAGAGGAATTCATTAAAACATTTAGAAATAGATGGGTTAGGTGAAAAAAAGACTCCAAAGACAAGATACCACAGTACAACCAAAGGTTTATTATTAGTACCATGGTAACATCACGGTTGTATTGGACTATGTCTGCGTCAAATGAACATACATGATCAGCGAATATACAATTAACGTTACTGTACCCATGGTTTTGTCACTATACTTTTTGTGTATTAGTATTAGTTTTGTTTTCTAGAGTGAACTTTGTGGTTGTATTTCAGAAAGAAACTGGATCTGAGAAAACCACAATACGTCATTTTTGCACACCATAAAGACTTACTGATGATATATCTAATGCTGGGTCATTTTAACCCATTGTTGGGTCAAATATATAAAAACGTTTGGGTTAACTTAATCCATTGGCTACGCTATTCTTTTAGAATGCATTTATTAGAATGTACATTCACCATTATTTTTCATTAATTGTTTTTCTAAAGATGTTTATAAAACCATCTCACACCTGTTCTTCTTGTCCTCAGAAGATCAGTGGTTATTAGAGAAACAAAAGAAGAACTGAGGGGACGCTGGAGGGTCCCGGACCTCCTATAAGCATTGAGGGACCCCCTAAAAGCTGTTTTTTGTTCAAAATAAAATACTACATGAATTTTAAATTCTGGTGCTGTGCTACTACAAAGCGATACTGTCCATTATTTGTCCCAATTTGGCAATAAACGAATCCAAGAGATATCTGTCTAAAAATAAATGTAAACTCTCAAGTGCGCCGCACGCTGTTTTCTGGAGAAATTGTCAGATTGGGTTAGGGGTTTTTAAAAAATTCTCAATTTCACAATAATTAAGGGGTAATAATGGTTAGGGTTTGAGTTAATGGTAACGGCTGCTCCTTAACCTTTAGTAGTTCACTTTTAAGACTTAAACCACATATGCAGCATTGGGGGAACAAGTGCTAGGACACCTGTATGAACTCAAGCAGCCTATAAAAATCACCCTGACAACACAAGAGGGTTTTCTCGTGTGTATCTAAAAAGCACTTCCATGGGCTAAACTGCTAATCTTATATTTGTAGACAACACCTTGACTTTGTTATCTAATGCATTCATGCATTTTAATTGTGGCCTCAAGTGTAGAAACACAGAAATAGTTGCAATGTATGCTTTGATTTTCTCGTGATAAAGCAAATAACTAGTTATGTCACGTGCATTTTTACTAATGTACTATAATGCATGTGCAGGCCTTTCTGAAGAGATTCCTGACACTGGACAGAATTTAGTGTCCATAGATCTGCATTAAATATACTTCTGTATTTACGTTTGCACTGAAATAACTAAAGGCCGATTTAAACTACACGACCACAAGCCAGAGAATGGTGTCAGATCTATTTTTTCCCCAAATGTAGTCCTTTAGTTCCTGTTTCTGCTCATGTTCTTATAGGGCTTGAGTTCATAACACCTCTGCATGACTAATCTCACTCTTTCAAGAACATTGTGTGAGGAAATGCGTGCGGTCACAGTCAGTTGTTTGTCGTGCAGCTCGTTCAGTTGCACGAGTTTGAAGCGGCACTCAAACTCTGATTGGTCTGCAGTTCAGACAGGAAGTTCAGACTTTAACAGCGAGCAGAACTTTGGACCCGGTGACTCCAGATGCTCAGCCGCAGGTGAGTCGCTCTTCTGTGTATAAATGATGGAGTGAAGGTCAGAAAGGAGAGATGAGTGATGTTCTGATGAAGAACGCTGAACGTCCTCACTGGAATAAAGTTACTGTTTCTTATTTTAACATGCTCGTGTTGCACCACAAAAGGAAACTCGACAGAGGAAATAGAGTCTTGGTTTTCACACAGCTTCTGAACAAGGCAGAAACAAAGATTTTTGTTTGCTTTAGTGTTTATTTAGTTTATATCACAAGGGATCTTTAGTTGGAATGCTTCTGCAACTTTGAATGCAAAATAAGTCAAATAAAAATTAATTTCTAGTATATACAGTAGTGAAAATAATGTAAGTACAGTACAGCATTTATTTATTTGGAGAGTCACACATCTCAAAATGAATGTTAAATTTGAGCACACAGATGACAGTACCTGTTGAATTACAATCAAATTTGTTTTTCCTACTGTGGAAGTCAATGGTTTTGTGTGCTCATTTATCAAAATATCTTGTGTTCATCAAAAAAAAAAAAAAAATTCATACAGATTTAGATTAACATAAGGTTAAGTAAATGATGACAGAATAATTTTATAGAATAAAATAATAAAAGAGGAACACAGATGTTTAGTAAGTGCGTTACTCTGCACATTATCTTCTTCAGTGTCAGGAAGTCATTTGCCTGTGTGATCAGCTGAGAAACAGATAACATCTGTCAACAGTCTCTCCCATAAAACAACAAATTGTCTATAAATATGGTACCATGGTATTACTATGGTATTTTGGACATTATCATGATATGCTTGAAAGTACTCTTGTCTACCCCGTGAATATAATTGTTCAGTAATTTAAGGATCACGATATTTGTTAAAGTACTATGGTATTAGCACTGTACTTATTTTCTTGTAAGACGTAGCATTCAGTGACACATACAACAACTATTATAGTACTGTGTAGGTGAGAGTGGGGCACAACGTAACACTTTTTGGCTTTTACACAATTAACACACACATCTCTGCTACAAATGAACACTTATAGTTTGTTTGTGGGACCTACAGTTATCATACAATTACACCAAAACTGACAGGAGTGCAAATGTGACAACTTACCCCATAGGTGGGGTTCATTGTAACAATCAGATAGTTTTTATTATTATTAAACCTGTATTTAACCAGGTAAAAAACTCACTGTGATTAAAAATCTCATTCACAGGAGTGACCTGGCCAAGATGAGCAGCAATACAAGGAATTCAATAACAGACTTACACAGCACAAAACAGTTTAAAACAATTACATTTCTCAGAATCGTCATTTAGTTGCCAAATATCTGCTTTAAACTGGTCAAAAGAAGGAAGGTTTTGCAACTTTAATTTCAATTGAATAAAATTCCAGTCAAACGGTGCTGCATATGCAAAAGATTTCTTACCCAGTTCAGTTCTAGCAAATGGAACTGATAGCAGTTTTGAGAGCGTAAAGAATATTTTGTGACAGATTTCTGCTGTATTAAACTACAAAGGTACGAAGGTAACATCCCCAAGATAGCTTTATAAATAATTAAGTACCAGTGGATTTTTCTCCTACTGGACAGAGAGGGCCAGCCCACGCTTTTATACAAGGTGCAATGATGCACAGAAGATTTACAATGTAATATAAACCTAAGGGCGCCATGATAAACAGCATCTAAGGAAGACAGAATAGAAATTGGAGCAAACTGATATACTACTGATATATTGTTGTAACACCTGCTAGAAAATTTTATTTAAACACAAATAATTCAATCAAATTCTGTCTATATACTAAAGGTGGACATTGTTTATATATCTGCGTATAATAGATAGATATCCACACATTCATCCATCCATGATCCTTCATCTAATCATCCTTGTTTGCATCAATACATAGAAATGCAGATTTTTTTTGAAAGAGCTGCACAATAAAAAAAGATAATTCTGAGTTATTTCTTATTTGTATTAACAGTTATCATTTTGATGAATAGTATTTAACATTTTTCATTTTATTATCATTGTTTACCTGAGAGGCTTATGTAAGACTGTGTGACAACTAACCCCGCTGTGTAAAAATATTTTTAATCCCAGCTATCAGTTACTAAGAGTTACTGACATGTTTCAAAATGCTGTTATGTTTTAGGTAACAAGACACTGATTAAAATAATATAAGCTTGGATTTGGTGACTTGCAAACCCAACTCAGAAATTGAAAAAAAAAACATAAGACGAAGAAATTTACTTCCATGCCTCCACAACACTCTTTGTTTAATATCTTAACCAAAACTTTTCACAAATTCACATGAGATCTTCTGACAGTAAGAGAAAAAACCAAAAGCACAGATTGCTCGGTCCTGATGAAATATGTAAAGTAGCTGCGTTACAATTAACCCTGCATTAGTTTGTGCCCCGCTCACTTTAGTACTGTTATGTAATACTATTATACATAATGTTATGGGATCATATAAATAAATCATGGTATTTTGATGTAAACCATGTTACTGAAATTATTCGTGGGTTTTTATGTCTAAAAATTTAATGGCGCTACCATGGCATGTGTTTCAAAAATTATAAGTACTGTTGGATCATTCAAAAATACCACAGTGGTATTTATTTTAAAGTGACCACCCAGTACTGCAACATATATTTCTAATTATTTGGTTTAAAATTGGTGCTAATAGCACTAAAAGTGGTTCCCTGTGATTAAGAGGCAGTGAACAACTTTTAGTGTTATTTAGCACCATTTTTCGAGTGCATGCTTGTGAATAAAAAAGTAGACTTTAGGTCACCAGAGATGTTGTGGTTTCTGTGGGTTTTTAGTAGCAGGAAGTATGTGAACTTTACCAGCATCTGTTTCATCTAAAGATGCTCAGATCTGAAGACATGAAGAACATGACACGCTGTGATTTTACTGCCTGTTACATCCATAGTTATTATGAACATGAGTTATCAGATCACTGTCACTGGTGTTCCTTAAAAACTTTTATCTTCTCAACATTGATGTTGTATAAACTTCCTTTACAAAAAGAACTGACATACGTGTTTTTGTGTGCGCTCAGTCTTCTAGGTGTAAAGTGAAACAAGGAACAGTAAAGACACAATGTCTGGACCTCCTCCTCCACCTCCTCCTGGACCTCCTCCAACCTTTTCAGTGGTATGACACACTTATACCACCAATCTCACACAAATCAAACATAATGACTGAAAATAGTATTAAAAACCCACAACATTTATTTTTAAAACTTGGTTTGGTGCATGTTTCACGGTTTAGTTTTGATTTTAAAGGTGCCGTAGAATTGAAAACTTTAGGCATAGGTGAATAATAAGATTTCTGTGTATGGTAATGACATATCGTGAGCCTCAAACACACTTTTGTTTCCTCTTTCTGTAAACCTCATGCATATAAAAGACAGCTGTAAAAGAAGCTGATCTCAACATAACATCAACTGATCTACGCCCCAACATTAAATTAATTACAATGTTGTTACAATGCTTAAAACAAAGTTGTGACTGCTGAAGTTATGAGTTATGAGTGCAAAGTTAATGCTATATGCTAATTCTCGTTAGCATTTAGGCTGAAGTTCTACTATTGACATTACAGTTACGTTTTCAGGCCATACTGAAAAAAGTTGTCTTGGTTACGTATGTATCCACGGTTCCCTGATGGAGGGAACAAGACGTTGTGTCAATAGCGACAGTATGGGGTGTGCTCTTGAGAGCCAATCTGGCCTGACTTTTGTGTAAAACGGCAATTAAATTTCAATAAAATTGTGCGAATGGTATTTGCATACCAGTCTCCACCCATGCTCTCATGTATAAAACGAAGAAAGCAAACGGCATTCACTGCTCATGTCTGAGGAGCTCAATATGGCCCACGTCAGCAGGTGGGGCAGCGTGTGGCACGGAGGACACAACATCTCGCTCACTCCATCAGGAAACCGTGTGGTTAAATGCGTAACCTAGACATTCCCTTACTGTTGTCCACTCGATGTTGTGTCGATGACAACAGTATGGGGTGCCTATGTGAAACGCCACAACTCTGACCCATGTCTTGACGTCCATAAAGCAAGCATAGGCAGGTACATCGTGCCGTACTGCCCGCTAAATGACATCACAACCTTCCAGTAAAGTGCAAGGGGTCCTCATCCGAGGAGGAGGAGCAGACCCCTCACCAGTAACACCAGCAGGGCGTTTACAGCAGATAGCATCAACTTAGCCACAGGGTACTGAACTATACTGGGAATGTACCAAAAATAAAGTATACAGAAAAGGGGCACAACGGTGACAATAGCTCACCAACTGGGGGAGCCCATATGGAGATAGACAATGGTCTCACCTGTTGGGGAGAACACATGTAAAAAATGTGTCAAGAACTCACAAGTAGAGGAGACACTGAAGCGGGTATACCACTGGGGAACACTATCTATGTGAGAAACATTACTGGATATAAATCACAGTACTGGCATAATTCAGACAAAAATAGTGAACCGATAAAGACTCTGCCAGTCTGGTACATGATGAAAAAGTACCATTCATCCCAAAGGCCATGTTGGCATAGGACCCTACTCTCCAAAGAAGGGGAGAGAGTGTTAGGGCAAGAGAGATGCCTAGCCAGCCACCAGGCTAAATGGTATTACCTCGAAGGGCCCAGGCTGACACTGATTCCACACGAAGATTGTAAAATCGTGCTAACCTATCAGGCGTCACGCAACCCGCAGCTCTACAGATGTCTGCTAGAGTGGCGCCTTGCGCCAGTGCCCAAGAGGAGGCAACACCTCTAGTGGAGTGAGCCTTCACTCCAATGGACACAGCAGCTCCTGAGATCAGTAGACCAAAATGATGGTGTCCACAATTCAGTGCGCCAACCTCTGTTTGGAGACAGCATTCCCCATCTACTGCCATTCAATAACAAACAAAAGAGCTGGTTGGAAATTCTAAAGTTCAGTGTGTAAAGGCGCAGCAGACACTGAACACAACAATGACAGGGTTGGGTCTTCCACCCGAGGGGAGCACTTGCAAGTTCACCACCTGATCCCTGAAGGGAATGGTAGGAACTTTGGGCACGTAGCTGGGCCAAGGTCTCAAGACAACATGGGAGACACTCTGTCCAATCTCCAGGTACTCAAGGGAAACAAAGACCGCATGCAGGTTCCCTGCCTTCTTAATTGGGGCGAGCACTACTAAGAGAGGGGTCTTCATCGCAGATTGGCCCTGAGGGCACCCAACTGAAAATAAGACGGAATGGATCCTGTCAAATGGCAGCCGTACACAGGCACGTATTCACCGCGACACCATGCTCATCTGAGTTACCCAAACATATCCCTTAGATGCCACAACATCGAAAGAGATGAGAGCAACCAAACTCACAACCCCAAATGGCAACGAAAAGTACCTTGCAAGATTAGTAAATTCCCTGTGCAGTTCAGAAGGTAACCACTTATTAAGCTGAGAACATTTAGGAAAAAACAGTGCATACACTAAAGGCTAATCTGAGTGTTAGGTTCACCCAGGGCTCAACCGCTGAAAAACGGGAGCTCCATAGGCTCATCCACCATTTCAGATAGCAGAAAATCACCCTCAGATGCTGCAACAGATAACTCATCCTCCGCTGTGCCCAGAACAGTGGCAGTGAATTCACAAGAAGATAAAAACTCTGCCTCTTATTCTAAACCGACAGGTGAAAAACAAGTGTAGCGGGTTGGAACGGGTTGCAGGTAACAACCGGCAATGAGTCGCTCGCACTCACCCCGTATCACACCAGCCGCTCGCCAGACTGACAGAGGCTGAATTAACAGCTGAACCGCCAGCGTAAGAAGCAGCCGCAGCCGTGACCGCAACATTTTAAATAGACACACTCTCGCAATGAGAGCGTATTAGGTTACAAACGCAGCCTCAGCAAACTGGTGTCCCAGAGAGCTGGGAGAGGGAATATGCCTGTCAGCGGAGGGGAGAGAGAAATCTACCGCTTCAAGAACCACAGAAATGAGCACAATTTTCTGTGCGGAAATTGCTCTTTTAGACAATGCTCTGACAATCTGCTGAAGCACCCAGGGGATGTTTCAAGACAAATCCGCCATCACGCCAACAGTAAACTTCTTCATATTTACTGGAAGAGAGATCACACCAGCAAGCTCTGAAGAACAAGAGCAGTGGCGTTTGCCGCCTCCGTTTTATACACGCAGGCATGGGTGGAGACTGATATGCAAATACAATTTGAGCAATGTCATTGAAATTTCATTGGCATTTTACACAAAAGTCAGACCAGATTGGCTCCCCAACACTGTCACCATTGACACAACTTTGAGTGGACGACAGAAAGGGAACCAAACTTACCACTCATAACGTCCATTAACCATCTCCAAACAATTAATTATTCCTCAAATTCTGTATCTTCATCTGATACAGACTCAAACATAAGATCTGTTTACACACACACAGAGCTACTGAACTGAGCTGCTCTGAGAAACAGCCAATCAGAGCAGAGCTCAACATTATTATTCATGACCCTTTCAAATAAGGTAATAAAAGATCATTTTATTCTAAAGGCAAATCCTAGGGTTGTAAATGAACATGTAAAACACTTTAACAGATTATTTCAATGCATTCTTTGGCACCTTTAACAAAAGGGTTGAATATTATTGTAAAAATGGCCAAAACATGCAGACATCATCATTACAAATATTCACAGTTAACACTTTTATCAAGAGTTCTGTAAAAAAATAACTTTCCCTTTAATTTTTCCCAAAACAGAGTTGAAACATTATACTTGATGAGGTGAATGTAAGTATAAAGTATAATTATTGTTAATAGTTGATGTTACAGTATTGTATTTCCACAGGCAAACACAGAAAAGCCAGCTTTGAACAAATCTCAGCAGCAGGGAAGAAATGCTTTACTGTCAGATATCGGTAAAGGGGCTCGACTCAAGAAAGCAGTCACCAATGATCGCAGCGCACCAGTAATAGACAGTGAGTTTTCATGTGTAAAAAAAAAACATTTTCAAACAAAGAAACCAATTGAGCGACCGCATGTGTAAAACAAAGCTGTGAAGAAATGGATTTTAAAATCTTTTTAAGGAAAATTGTTTTCATTGAAAATTATGTTTTTATTTATACAGAACCTAAAGGTGGAGGAGGTGGAGGAGGAGGGGGCGGGTTTGGAGGCGGATCTTCAGGTGGAATGGGCGGCCTTTTTCAGGGTGGAATGCCGAGGCTAAAATCATCAGGGGGCAGTAATGGTAATAATTCAAATTATATGAATATTATAAAAATAATTGTACAAAAAGGAAATATCTCCATATTAGGACCTTTTTGCTTCACCTTAACCAAATTATCTGTAATAAAAAGATAATACTACAATTTGTAACATTTATTGTATTGAAATTTATTTAATGTTGGTTTTATTTTAAAATATTCTTACATTATATTATATTACAGATCACACTCTTAAACTCTTAGTTTGAGGTGTTACAAAAGGTCCTTCATATGGATGCAGAAGAACCAATTCTGGTTCCCCATAGAAATATTCAAAGGTTCCTCAAAGAACCATTTCTTTATTCCCTTTTAGTCTAAAGGACCTTTGGCCACTACTTTGTGAAACAAGGTTCTTCAGATTGTGTAGCACTTCCAATTTTAAGAATGTACACAAGTTTTCAGGAAATGTCCTAATGCGATTTACACAAAAATTCATTATATTAAAATCACAATCTGTCTTCATTTGTTTTTATGCTGTGTGTACACAGCCAGACCCCCGATGCCACCCACAGGCGGGAGATTCCCAGCACCCAGTAACTCAGGTGGAAACAGACCCCCAGTCCCAAGCGCCGGACGACCTTCACCTGGGAGGTCTGGACCTCCACCTGTACCTTCCTCTGCACGTCCGACACAGCAAAGCTCTCCTAGCGGCCCACCACCTCTGCCTGGTGGAGGTCGACCGCCAATCCACTCACCTTCCACGCAGCCCCCCAGCCAACCAGGCAGACGCCCCAGCTTTCCTCCTCCCCCGAAGGAATCTTCCTTCCCTCCACCTCCTACGCCCAGTAGTGGCCGGCCGCCATTACCATCGATGTCTAGCAGGTCCTCAGATGACTTCCCTCCTCCTCCACCACCCTCAGGAGGACATAGAGCGTCTTTCTCTCGAGATGGATTTCCACCACCACCGCCACCATCAACAGAAAATAAACCAGCATCTCCGCAAAAACCTCTGGGTAATGCACCTCCTTCTTTACCACCAGGAAGAGGGGGCCTGCCACCCATGCCCCCATCACAGCGAGAGGAGCCGGTCTCTAGAGGTCCTTCAAGAAACAGCCTTCCTCCTCCACCTCCACCTGGACGCTCCAGCCCTTTACCCCCTCCACCCAATGACACGCGAAGGAATTCAACTGTACGATCAGGTGTGTGTGTGTGGGGGGGTTATTTCTGTTATTATACAATTATTTACAAGTTATTATCTTCAAATAAATAGGATGCAAATGCTGCTTTCACAGAATTGATATATTTATCAATCTGGCAGACAAATATGACCTCCTGTTTTGAAAAAAAAATGTGATGTTAATATTTAATCTAAGGCCTGATTCATAACTGTAGTTTTTGGAGTACTTTAGGAAAGCAGCTGTAACCTGATGTTCATTACTGTCGTTGGTTCTCCTCTCCAGGTCCTCTTCCACCTCCACCCACAGGAGCAGGAAACAGAGGCGGAGCTTCTCCTTCTGCACCACCTCCTAGTCGCCCCGGTGGACCAGGCAGACCCACTCCACCTCCAGACCGTCCTGGAGCGTCAGGGTTCCCTCCCCCACCTCCAGATCGTCCTGGAGCGACAGGGTTCCCTGCTCCACCTCCAGATCGTCCTGGAGCAGCAGGGTTCCCTCCTCCACCTCCAGGCCGTCCTGGAGCAGCAGGGCTCCCTCCACCACCTACAGATCGTCCTGGAGCAGCAGGGTTCCCTCCTCCACCTCCAGGCCGCCCTGGAGCATCAAGCTTCCCTCCTCCACCTCCCTCTGATATGAACGGATTCCCGTGTCCTCCTCCACCTGCCACAGGTATTACAGTCACAGAGACCCTGACTGGTCTGTAATAATGTATTTACCAACTCATTTACACATTAAAGTTTTTAAATGAAACCAGGAAAGGTTTTATGCGGTTTGGCTGTTTGCTTACACATCAATGACATTTTAGGGTCCTTATAACGGTGACGTCATGCGCATGTGTTAATTCAGTCTATGGGCATGCGTGGGTACAAAAACAATTGCGGCCTACAGGACTGTGTTTGTGCTGCTCAAGATAATGAGTTTATTTTTCTATGTTTTTCCAAAATTACAAAAGTTTTGGTGCTTCATAGTCCAATATCACTTGTGGTAATAAAACTACCTCACCATCCGTTTAAACAAAACTGCTTTTCCTGTCTTTACTGTTTGAATTTATTGTTCTGTAAAAGAATATGCATATGTGCACAGACATTATGGGGTGGTTTCCCGGACAGGGATTAGTTTAAGCCAGGACTAGGCCTTAGTTTAATTAGAAAAATAACTAGTTTAAAAAACATACCTTACTAAAAACATTCCTTTTGTGCATTTTGAGGCAAAACAAAGGGCACTGATGTATTTTAAGATATGTCAGTGCAAGTTGTTTTCAGTTTATTTTAGTCTAGGACAGGCGAATCCCTGTCCGTGAAACCGCCCCATAGTGGTTTTTTTTTTACAAAGTAACATCGCCATCTACTGCCATGGCATGCATAATACAGTGTTTTTAGGCATAGTCAAAGATGCCTGTAAACATAAATCTTTTTGACATTATTGTCATGTAAACATGAAATGTAAAAAAATGCAAATTACATTTTATTTTTTGGATTTTTGTACTATATATTGTTGTGTAAATGTAGCCTCAGACCAATAAGTTTAATCGACCACATCAAAACTGAATGCTAACATAATGTTTATTCATTGGCTGTATTTGGCTGGGTGGGCAAACAGATCTTCTTATCTTGTATTTCTATCTTATAGATGAATGGGGAATGAGGTTTTCATTCCATCCGCTGTCTGAATTGCCTCCACCAGAGCAATTTGCCCCCTTCCCCAAATCTTACCCAAGCAAGGCTGGAAGCAAAGGTGAGCTCTCTAGTAATTTTAGTAATTTTATTTTGTTTTCAGTAGAAATATCAAAAAATTCTTAAATTAAGATGCATTATCTTGATAAGCATAATGACCTAAGAAAATAAGTCTAGTTTTTAGACAAGAAATATACAATTTAAGTGGATTTGTGCTTAAAGTGCGCAAAAAAAAATCTGCCAATGGGGTTAGCAAAAAAATAAACTTTTTTCTTAAAAACAGTTTTCTTACCACACTGGCAGTTTTTCTTATTTTCTTAAATCATCAATAATATGCATCTTAATTCAAGAATTTTTAGATATTTGTACTGAAAACAAAACAAAAATACTAAGTAAGAAAGTAATTTTTTGCAGTGTAGATACAAATTATTAGAAGCAGATTTTTCATTATGCTGCTTATAATGGGCACAAAGTTTTAGAGATTTAGTTCCCACTTTTACAGTAAGTGACTGGTTTGTATATTATTTACTTACACATTTTAATCTTCTAATTTCAGAATGATCATTTTGGCAGTTCATGTATATTTGTTTATTTGTGTTTCAGGGGTGAGAGACAGAGGTGCACCACCTTTACCACCAATTCCTAGATGAGAGTTGCTTAATGATGCTGCAATTTTATTATTGTTCACATTTACTGAAGGTCTAATGTGAGCTGGATGTTTCTCTGCTAAACAGGTTTTTTAGTTATTTCCAAAACAATAAGTTTCATCCATTTGATTATGATCCAAATCCTCACAGAATAAAATTTACATTTTAATGCAATAAAGTGCATCCTGTTATTATCTTGTACATTGAGGGTTTCAACTTAAGCCAAGCAATTTTCTTCTGTGAAATTAACAGACATCCTTCAGGATATTAAAATGAAATGTGTACAGTAATGATCACCACCAAAGATGACTTCTTTCAGCAGGTTCAGCTATGTGTAAGTTCTGATATTCTAAATGTGAAGTGTCGTATATGAGGCACAATGTTTTGTTCCTATTGAATGTTTCCACTATAGAGGAATGACAATAAAGCTCACTTGAACTTATTTTGTGTTCTTTATAGCAGATTACTGTGCAGTTGGTAACTTGTTTTGGGTGGTTTTTTATTGGCTCAAGTAAAAAAGCCATTCTCAAGTCTTTATATTTTGTTTGTAGATACTGTTTGGCTTTTTATCAATGTATCAACTTTTATCTGCAAACCTAAAACCTTGAGGTGGTATAGCTTAATCCAAAACAATAAAAGCACACTTCACCTCAACAAAGATACGTGATTTAGAGATTCAGTCATGTCTTTAGTACAAATGTTTAAGACGAGTTACTCACCAGTTTTCCTCGGTTGTTTTCTGTTTTCTTTCAATTTTTAACATTTTTATTTTTTTATTTTTTAACAATATCATCTCAGATTATTATTCACGCAGATTTATATTATGACTACACCAATCAGGATGAGTCTAAATACTTGGCGTTGGGTGACAGAAAATGACTTAAAATAACAAACAATGGTTAAAGTATAAACATTAGCTTGTCCAACAGAAGGCAAGCAGTAAACCTTTAAAGTGTAGAAACGCTGCCCTCTCGTGGCAGTTACACGAACAACCGGAAGTGGTCGTTTTGGGTAACTCATATCTATGGTGTAACAGTCAAATAAGTCACTGTGACGAATTTCAACATTTCGCCAGAAATACAATTTTATGATATTAATTTAGCATATACTGTATATATTCTTAACATTTAGACGACTGATGTTATAACATTTCTGGGTTAAAGCACCGTATGAAAGGCCGTTGGACTGATGTGCGCATGCGCAGAGTCCTCGCTGCGTATGATTGGTGATTGAAGTTGTTTGAGCATGATACCATCATAACAGCAGCGCGTGCACTAGTACTGTATGAGACATTAGAGCACATGTTTGTGCAGAGCAGACGCGGAAGAGGATTTCCACCGACTGCGGAGCGGCTGCAGATCAGCTCCGCTGCGTTACGTCTCCGCACTCTGCCGTCCGCCGATACCCACCAGTTCCGTTTTTGTTGCAGAGCGGCTGCGTGCTGAAGTGACGAGGTCTCGCAAATTCACGTGATGATCGCGCGATACCTAGTTCTGTCTCTGCCCATTATTCCGTTGAATTATGACGTTTTTACAAACCAGCCCAGATCACAACACGAGATTTCGCGTAGACAGAGCAGTACATCAAATCCATCCAAAATTCAAAAAATAAGAAGGCTGCTAAAACATTTATATATGCTCTATCTTTAATGTATTTATTTGAAACTCCCCCTGGCTCTGTTCCTGTCTATTATTTGTTGTTTCTGTATTAATGACTTTATTTGTGTGTGTTTGTAATGTTTGTATTGCAAAGATTTAATAAAAAAACACGAGTTCTCGTGAATTCAGGTATGATCACGCGATAAAGTCATGGCTCCGCCCTGCGGAGCTGTCCGGCATCCGTCAAAAATAGAAGCTCTGCGTATTTGTGCCGGAGGGCTGCGGGTGGCCGGAGCTGTGACGGATTCGGAGCGCAGTCAGTGGAAATACACACATTGACTTGAATGGAAACCGATTGACTCCGCTGCCGTTCCGCAACGGATCCGCAGCCGTTCCGCAGTCGGTGGAAATCCGGGGTAAGATACATGACGGATCAACTAAACAACACAGCATGAGTGGGTTTGTGTGTTTTCACCTTCACACGGGATCAGATCGGATCAATGCAGCGGGGTCGGATTTACAGGAATCTGCTGATCCGGTGAGTCTGTCAACAAAATACCCATAAGTTACGTAACGACAACCGGCGTATGAAGTGAAGGGTTATTGCCTAACTTTACTACACTAACATACATAAACGTTTATAGGGTTTAGTGTCACTAAAACAACCTTTATTTTAGTCAAAGGTGTGTGCTTAAATGTTCAAAATTATGTTGTAGATAAAAGTATACTTGCGGCAACTTATTTCCTGTATTACAAAACGAAACGAAATGTTGTTTTAGTTGGTTGACTTGGACTGAAGAAAAGACGGAAATATAACAGAATTTTCATATATTTGTTGAAATGTAGACCGGAATATAAATAAGGAGTAAGAGACGCTATTTGTGCTCAATACTATTCATACCCTTGGTATTTTTGTACTTTTTTTAGTTGTCTTCTGTAATGAATGAGTTTTGTAATGCCTTCATTTATTTAAATCAGCTGAAAGACTAACATGTGTATTATACACTATGCATTTAAAGGGACAGTTCACCCCAAAATAAATAAAAAAAATCATAATTTTCTCATCTTCAAGGCAAGCACATAGCTGATTGTAACTATTGACTTCCATAGTAGGAAAAACAAAAACAATGGAATTCAATGGGTACCGTCAACTACATGCTTACCATCATTTAGCGAAATATCTTCTTTTGTGTTTAACAGAAAATAAAGAAATTCACAAAGGTTTAGATCAACATGAGGAGAGAAAATTATGACAGAATTTTCATTTTTGGGTGAACTATACCTTTAAAATATGCACTCAACTGTCTAGTTTATGACTGCAATTTTAATATTTATGAATAGTAAGTAAATTATGTAAAAATACACACCTGTTCTCATGAGATCACTCTGAACCGGCCTTTTGATTTAAAGGAAAACTTATAGTGATGATTTATAATAAAAATATGTAAAAAGCATGGAACATGAATTTGGCAATCATGATTGGTCACAGTTATTAATAGGTCATGACACTGATGCTTAACACACAATAGTTTTTTTGTAAGAGGTTGATGACACACATAAGTTACTATATGTTAAAGTCTGTCTGTTACAAAACATTTAGTCAAGTCTGTAATTGTGACGATTGTTGTATTGAATATTATTATTTATTTTTCAGATTTTTTCTCAATCTACACTGCTTTGAGTGGTCTGTAGTCCTCAACACCACAGGATGGAGGGTTTGTCAGTCAATAGTTCCCTGTTCAACAGCAGGGATGGATCATCAGAGCCGCCTGTCCCACCCAGCATGTCAATCGATAAACTCTTCCCAGCTCTGCTTGAATGTTTTGGGATAATACTGTGTGGATACGTCGCCGGGCGTACAAACATCATCTCAGCTACACAAGCCAAAGGGCTGGGCAACTTTGTCTCCAAGTTTGCACTGCCAGCTGTGCTGTTTAAGAACATGGTGCTTCTGGACTTTGGCGATGTCATCTGGCCGTTTTTCTTTAGTATCCTGGTGGCCAAAGTGACGGTGTTCTTCATTGTGTGTGTACTTACACTACTGGTGGCAAACAGAGAGAGTCGCTTCTCTAAGGCTGGACTCTTCCCTATATTTGCCACACAGAGCAATGACTTTGCTTTGGGATTCCCCATAGGTGAGTGCACTAATTATAGTCGATGCACAAACAAATAAGTTAAACCTACAACTTATAGTTACAGTATGGTGTGTATTTAGTTTTGCTTTCTCGAAAACATTTCCCAATATGTTACACAGGCTGTTTATTTAGTTTGCAGATACAGGGAATTTAAAGAACTTGAATAATGTTTCAGTTGCCCCATTGGGCATCAGTAATGTTTGACCAGATAATCCATGTCAACTTGATTACTTGAACACAATTAAGAGCTTTACCTCTCTAGTTATTATTATAACTCCTGATATACTTGTTTTTTTTTCACTACCTCAACAGTCGAAGCTCTGTATCGAAACACTCATCCTGAGTATCTGCAGTACATCTATCTGGTTGCTCCCGTCTCCCTTATGGTCCTGAACCCGCTGGGCTTTGCCCTCTGTGAGGTGCAGAGATGGAGATCTGGTGAACCTCACCAGCAGAGTAAAATACGTGTGTTGGGTTTGGTGGTCCTTCAGGTCGTCAAGAACCCCATCGTTTTTATGGTGGTGATCGGGATTATTTCTCACTTTCTGCTGAACCAGAAGATCCCACCTTTCCTTGAAGAGTTTGTGGACGGTCTGGCGAACTCGTTTGGAGGAACAGCACTGTTTTATCTGGGTCTATCGATGGTTGGTCAGCTGAAGAAACTCACACGATCCACAGTGGTGGCTCTTATTCTGCTTATCACAGCGAAACTGTAAGTGTGTTTCTAACAAACTACATGTGTGTGGACTAGGGCTGTGCAAAAAAATCACCTGCGATTCTTAAGCGTGTTTCATCAATAATGCTGGTTCCTTGATAAGTAGTAAATCGCCATCACATGCTTTCAGATGGAGCGGCATTTACTACACAGAGCCGTAGTTCACCAAGAAACTAGGCAAAATCGCATAGATTATCAAAGACGATTTTCCTCGATTATGAACACGATTTTAACTAACTTTTTTTGTGAAATACAGCTCTGTGTAGTAAATGCCACTTCATTTGAAAGCAGGTGATGATGATTTAATACTAATCAAGGAACCGGCTTTACTGATGAGATACACATGAGAATCACAGGCGATTTTTTGCACAGCCCTACTGTGGAACTAGGGGTGTGCCGGTTTCAGAATTGGTGATGACGGTTATGACGTGAGTCAAATGTGACGGTTCATAACATAACCGTCTGTGGGGGGCGTTTTGCTCGTTTAAATGCTTGTGGATTGACGCGAAAGTGTCATTTTACCATAAAATCATGACTGTGATTCCAAGTGTGTTTTAAGCAGTAATGACTTTAAGCAATTTAACAGAAAGCAATGAAATATTTATTAACACAATGTTGACAGAAGACTGCGCTGTCACTCTCTGCTCAGAATAAATGAATCCTCTCTCATCTATTTTGATAACCTTCAGAGAAACAGATTTAATTGTGTCTATATCATGGACCAGAATGTGGGTTAAAAAGCGTCTTGAAGAGGTTTTGCTCATAAATGCATGTAAAGTAAAGTAATATGAACTTGAGATTTTTATACTGTTACTAAACTGCACAGTATGCGCAGCAAACGCAGCCGACAATGGCCACGCGCGGCAAACGCTCTCCACATACAGTACGCGCTGTTCAGTGCTCACACTTGCGAAGTAAACCGGCGTTTGAATAAACTAGACACTGATTAGCTACTTACTCTACGTTTATTTAAAATTAACAGCAAGACAAGCAGTGAATGTGCTTTCAGGAGAGTTAGTAGATTAGCATGGGAGAATTTGAACTTGAAAAGCGGAGTGTACTGACGTCTTTCCGCGGTTAAAACAACATTCCTTCTTATGGTCATTCATGTTAATTTGATGCTATAAATTAACTAGAAGGAAGAGATTTTTTGAAAGGTGAGACTTTGTTTAATATGTTTAATCTCAAAAGTAACCGAAAAGTAACCTGGTCTCTCCTGTATGTCAGCACGTTGTCAGTGTCTGCTCCGCTCTGTATTTTTCACTGCGTGAGAACATGGTGGGGCGTATAACACAGACTGTTAACAATTGTTTTAAATAGTATTTAAAAATTCTGTATGATACATTTTTTTTTATATTTTAATAACACGGTTTTGCCGGTTATAGAGTTCTAATGACGGTGTTCAACTATAACCGTCGGTCTCACGGTTATATAATGACCGTCACAGCCCTATGTGGAACAGTAAAGATCTTGTGTAGTTCTTATAAAAATACTAAAGTGAATTACAGTCAAAACATAACCACCACTGTAACTGGTGTATAACTTGAGACAAATCAATGGCACTGGCATATTTTAAGATCAGAATGTCAGTGCAATTTATTTTCAGTTGAGACAGCTCAAACATGTGTTTTAGTCTAATGCTGTGTACACACTAAACGTGAATTCAACGATTTGTATAAGTAGATTATATACAAAGTCAATGCAAAGATGCGAACATTTGCCTCAAATGCGTCTTTCGCTCAAGTTTAAAAAATTCAACTCGAGCAAAAAACTCGCCTGACCCAATGCTAAATCCAGGAGGTAAAATTGAACTGCGTACACACCAAACGCGAATTTAACAATTTGCGCAAGTAGACACGAATTTGCATGGGACGATGCAAATGATGCAAATTTGGTGGCGCAATTGCCAAAAACACATGCTATTTTTGCCTCAAACTCATCGTCCGCACAAGTTGAAAAAATTCAAAAGGAGCAAAAAATGTGCCTGACCCAACGCTAAATCTAACGAGTAATTTTGAACAAGGAACGCAATTCGAATGTACGTGTCATCATGTTAAGTGTGGATTATACTGCGTACACACTAGGGCTGAACGATACATCGAATTTTCATCGTCATCGCGATTTGAACTCACGCGATGAACACATCGCAACAGACAGCCTTGACGCGATGAATGAAGGGAAAACAGTAAGCGCATGTAATAAACGTTTGACCTATCACGTTTAGTCCTGAAGACATGTGCTGCGTCCGAAATCGCCTACTACCATACTATATAGTATGCAAAAAGCACTACTTTGCCTACTATATAGTATGGAAGTAGGCGGTTTCGGACGCAGCGATGGTTTGCGCGTTCATGCTATTAGGCCAATCAGGGGAACCCCCAAGTCAGCTACGCTCAGATTGATTTGTGAGGTGTCAGTTGCGACGCTGTGCCTGTTAGCAAAAACTATGGCAGAGGAAGGAGAGAAGAGTGAGGAAAATGTGTTGTCAGACGAAGACCTTGTGGTGAAAATGAGCAGCACTTCAGCTATATCATGGAATTATTTTGGATTTAGGAGAGATGACGCCGCAAACACAGGTACTGTGGAAGCGGTGATTCTCATATTGCGTTTATTGCTCGCTCAAGTTCATTATTTCAAATGTATGTGTGCTCTTGGAGCGCCGCGGTCGCGACACGCTCGTTTTTCCAGGTATTTCAAAAACATTTTAACTTTTCAGAATGACACAAGCGCAGCGTGCAGTTCATGTGACAATAACATGTGAATGGCCCCTAAAACATGAAAAAAACTATATATATTTATCGCAACTCACATCGTCATCGCAACATTAAACAATGTCATCGCACATCGCAACTTTTCCTCACATCGTTCAGCCCTAGTACACACCAAATGCGAATTCAACAATTTGATTAAGTAGATGCGAATTTGCATGGGACGATGCAAATTATGCAAATTTGGTGGCGCAATTGCCAAACATGTGCTATTTTTGCCTCAAACTCATCGTCCGCACAAGTTGAAAAAATTCAAAAGGAGCAAAAAATGTGCCTGACCTAACGCTAAATCTAACGAGTAATTTTGAACAAGGAACGCAATTCGAATGTACGTGTCATGTTTAGTGTGGATTATACTGCGTACACACCAAATGCGAATTCAACAATTTGAGCAAGTAGACGCGAATTTGCATGGGGCAATGCGAAGATTGCGAATTGGGTGGCCCGATTGCCACAAACACAGGCTATTTTTCTAAAACTCATCAAAAGTAAAAAAAAATCAACTCAAGCAAAAAATTTCATGACACAATGTTAAATCCACCAGTAATATTGAGCAAAATGCTTTGTGTTTGGTGTATATACAGCTTAATGTTGAGTACAAACCATATGTTAAGTCAACAAAAACGCACTGTTTGCATCAAATGCATATTTTATAGAAAAAAAATGAACAAAAAATGTTTTGCCTGACCCAATGTTAAATCCAGCGAGTAATATTAAGCAAGGAACACAATGCGAATGTATGCATGTGAATTTGGTGTGCATTATGCTGCGTATTTACCAAACATGAATTCAAGAATTTGTGCGTGTTGATTAAATACAAAGTCAATGCAAAGAGGTGAATAGACGCAAATTTGTACGGGTGATGGAAATGATGTGAATTCGTGAATTAGGCAGTGAAATTGCCGAGAACACGCTATTCGCTTCAAACGCGTTTTCTGCAGAAGTAGAAAAATTTCCCTAAAGAACTATACAGTAGTATGACTGTTGACACAAAAAATTATATCATAAGTAGATCTAAGAGAAAAAATCAATAAAATTGTTCTGTCCATGCTTTCTTTAGGCTGGTCATGCCTTTGATCTGCAGAGGGATGCTTGAGGTTTTGGACAGTGCCCACAGCAGCTCAGTGAACCACAGCAGTCTGTCAAACTATGCCTTCCTGTATGGGGTCTTTCCTACAGCCCCTAGCGTGGCCATATATGCATCCCATTACAATATGGAGCTGGAGGTGGTATGTGTCTTATGCATGCGTGTCTGCTTATGGTTATACAGTGGTGAATAGTAAAGTTCAGGATAATATTTGTTAATATCAGGGTACAGTGGCCTCCAAATATATAGAAACACTTATGTATGATTGGTAATGGTGATTTGTATTTGTTTAAAATCATTCAGGTGACCTCAGGGATGGTGATCAGCACATTTCTCTCTGCACCCATCATGTATGTATCTGCCTGGCTGTTGACCATTCCATGGATGGACCCGACGGCGTTGGCTTTAGCGCTGCAGAACGTCAGCTTTAACATCAGCATCGTCAGCCTCTTCGCATTGGTGAGCACGCAACTCTCTCTGTTTCTATTTCCCCTTCTTTCACTCTTCCACTTTTCTTTTGTTCTGCTTCCTCTCAAAAGCACGAGATGCTCAAAAAAAAATTCCTGATAATTTACTCACCCCTATGTCATCCAAGATATTTATGTCTTTTTTTTATAATTAAGTTTTTTTAGAAAACATTCCAGGATTTTTTTTATGTAATAGACTACTGGACCTCAACAGTTTCATCCCAGCATTTTTTTTTTTTGTGATTTTCACAAAAGTTTCACAAAATGCCTTCCAGGAAAAGTTTCTTCTAAAATTATAGAAACATAAAAATATATCAAATTAAAGAACAGACCCTCTGCTTTCAAACAAACAATAAATAAGCAAACAAACAAAACAGGAAAAAAGTTTTTTATGAGTTCGGTAAGTGGATAATAGCGGTATTGCAGATCAACCCAAAAATTTATTAGGAACACGTTTTTTATGCAAATGTTTTCTCTTAATTGACGAGATAACTCTCTAAATTATCCCAACCGAGGCATAAGGGTCTTAAAAGGGAGTTATCTAGCAAAACGATTGTCATTTTCGCCTAGAAAAATAAAAAAAGATCGGGTCGATAAACGTCACGTGACTCAAAAGTGAAATGTGAATTTACAACTTACCAGGTTACCCAATGTCCTCACTGACACTCTTCCAAACAAAGTCCTTTTTATTCCTGTCTCTATAGAAATAAGAACATTGTGTCGTATAGCTCCGGGAGACTGCTCACAGACAATATCAAGACTTTATGCTGAATGAGTGACTCCGGGCGGGGCTGCCGCCAAATCCGCCAAACTTAAAATGTTTCAACTCGGGCGTCAGCTGCAAATTCACGTCAAACGCAAAATGCACAGAAAGCACCATTCTCACATACAGCGTACCGTGCCATACGCTCAATTCACCCCATTCGCGCGAACGAGGCGAAAATGCGTCTTCCACGCTGCGCTAAACGCCTCATCTGCGTCCCGGGACCTCCAGACACGCGTCAACGCATCTTCACATTGACTTAACATTGAAATCACTTGCGCTTGCCGCCTCTACCGCGGTTGGTGTAAACGCAGCATCATCTTGCATTAGCCATGTGACGCTCCAGCGCAACATTATGCATTATGTAATCATGTCGAAAGGTCAAGGGTCACATATGTGAAACGCACACTTGAAGACCAATTTAAATGATAAACTGACACAAAGCATAAATTAGTATCATTTCACATACAACATCTGAACGCTCATCTTTTTGCACACTTGTAAACACTGGAGCTGTACGCATACTGATTAAGTAATACGTAAGATCGTTCTGGCACATCACACGGCTAGTTTTTTTGCCAAAAATGCTGATTGTTTCACTAGATAATATTATAGTTGTGCGTAGGTCCTACGGCGTAGCTGTGACGGCGTTGGTTCCACGTCGGTTTTCATTTATACTTTTGCGTTGTCCTCCGCATCGACGTGCAAACACACACGCAAACCGCTGGTGGCCAGTATCCACGCGTGTAACCACAGTAGCAGCGCGACCGTTAGAGAAGAAGAAGCTTAGCAAGTTAACTCACAAACGAGGAAGAAACAGCAACTTGTTGTTTATGATTTGAGAAGACCAGCAATGATGGAAGTAAATAAACAGCGACTTTTGTTGCAGTTTGAGTTAAATCACTCCTCAACCGTCGCAAACAGAAATAACTATAACAAAGTTTTTTTTACCTGACGGGAGGGGTTCTGGTGGACCAATCACAGCGCTTGCGGTCCGCGTAGAACTGACGCGCTGTTAAAAATTTTGCGAAGTACGCGCAAGAGCTACGCACAGGCTATAAATCGCCCTTTATACCTCGGTTGGGATCATTTAGAGCCATTTGAAGCTGCAAAGAAACTGCAATTTTAAACTGTAAATTTTTTAACTAATGTTCTCCTCAAAAAACTTTTTTCTACTTCCTAACTGATCAAAGAAAGACATAAACATCTTGGATGACATGGGGGTGAGTAAATATATATGTTGGAATTTCCCTTTAAAAAGTGCGGGTGGTTTGTGTTGCCGCTGCTGTAATGCAGACGATTATTATGGGATGAAGTGTTATTATCAGTAATACGGCAGAACCCAGGAGTAAATGGACTCCCACACTGTGGGAAATCTGTGATGATGAAAACTAATGGAGGCTTGACAGGAACAAAGAGCTGTCTGTCATAGAAAGATTATTTCATGTAAGCCGGTTATTAAATTCGTCATCTTTGGCTGGCATCATGAACGAAAGTCAAGCACTGTGTGTCTGGTAGAGTTTCAGATGGTTTCGTGCACAGATTGAAAAGTACCGACTTCCTCTTATGTTTCTAATCTCTGTATAGCTCGAAAAAGCCCCAGAAAGCCCTGAACCAAGTTTAAGCTAATACAATATTCACACAAGCAAGCAAGTTATTGTATGACAATACTATTTCACTTTGTTAAGCTGTTAAACTGGTTCCTAGAGATTGTTATTGCAGGTGCATGTTTTACCAGACTTTAAGGATTTGAAACCTTTGCATGGTTGCTCTGCATTATTTTTGTCCCTGCAGGTGTGGAGCGTTACAGTCATGCTGTTGAGCAGGAAGTTTGGCAGAGTTCCCCACATGTTCACTATAAATTTATTTGTGGCACAGGTGAGCATACAGAACGTATTTGAATAGAAGTTTGAAAGGGTTATTTATTTGTTGTCCACTACACAATGTGACTTGATGTGTTTGTGTGTGCAGTTATTGGCGTGTGTGAGTATGATATCATGGAACTTTGTGGTGAAGGGCGAGAGCTTCCTGAGTCACGTCTTGATCTTTACTCTGCTTTACACTTCTCTATACAGCACATATGTTTGGCCGGGTGAGTCATGCTTTTAAACATTTACTGTAAAAACACTCATCAGTTTATCCTACAGAAACTGTTTACAGCTCATAAAATTTTCAGGTTCCCACGGGTCTTTGAAATCCTTGAAAATTTGTGAATCTGGGGGAAAAAATATAAGGCCCTGGGAAGTTTTGGAAAATATACATACATAGATACAGGTCATTAAAAGTGCTTGAATCTATTTTATGCAAGAAGTTTTCTGAAAAAAAAAAACTAATATTATTCCCTGTGTAGTGTAGGATAATATCATAAAATTTTAGACTTTTTAAAAAGTGCTAAACTGTTCCCTTTAAATGCTAATGCGAATGTTGATTCGAGCCAAAATGCTTTTTGCATAGTTGTGTTTGACACATGAAAACGTCTCGGATTACTTATGTAACTGTAACTGAGACTAGGGCCTCCCTATACGATACGAATCACGATACAATACGAAACGTTGCATGTTGCAATTCATTGCAATACTTTTTCTTTTTTTATCAAAAATGTAAAGAAATAGAGCTGAACAGCTGCAGCTCTTTGAAAGCTGCAGGTGTTTTTAAATTTTCTGCCATTTTCTCACTCCCTCTAACTTCTGAGACATTGGCCGAATGGCTGTATATGGCAGACAACTGGACAGTGACAACTACGGCAGCGGCGGAGGAGGTTGTTAAACGCACACAGAGGAATTTGATGGGTTTTAAAATATCGATAGTATAGATCGAAATATCGATACAGCTAACTATCACGATAGTTAGCTGTATCGATATTTTTGCACAGCCCTAAACGAGACGCTGCGTCTCCCTTGCCATACTTCCTGCGTCCCTGTAACGCCGTCTTTGGCAATATTTCAGATGGCGATATACTTCCTGACTCCCGCATCACCCTGTCTTTGTCGCTAAAGCTGCATTCAGACAGCCAGTGATGTTTATCACCGTGTGTCGCCCATCTCTTTCAATGAGGCATTTCTAAATCTGCGTGTCATACAGTATACAAATGAGTACCATCCACGCCAGTAACTGACGAGAGAAGGATGACGTGAACTCCACTGCTTCGTTCTCATTGGTAGTCGCTCCTGAAATTCCCCGACATTTGCATAAAGTAAAACTTTTCTTAACTTTCTTGCATCGCTGGACACGTCCATACGGTCGCCAACGGTCACTTTCGTTCGTCGCCCGGTTTCCATTGAAATGAATGATATTTCGTTGCTCTGCTACTGCTGGTCGCTGGCTGTCTAAATGGGGTGTAAGCCTCACCATTGGTTGAATTTGATATACACGTTCAGACACACTTACCACTGGAGGCATCCCCAAAGTGCGAGTTTCCTCGAAAGGGAACTGTAACAATGTATCTTAAAACGTAACAGGATGTAACTTTGCTCTCACTTGAATTGTGTCCCCAGTTTAAGGTCTGGCTTTACAGACAAGACAAGACAAGTGTAGTCCTAGATTAAAATATATGTTTGAGGTGTCTTAACTGAAAACTACTTACAGTAACAGTGCCAATGTTTTGCCTGTAGATGTGCACTAGTAATGTTTTTTGATCTAAGCCCTGTCTGTGAAACCAACATCTTTCCCTATCGAAATGACAAGCAGGGCCACAAGTTTTTTGTATGTTCTTTACATTATTTACATGGGTCACACAGTTTCACTTTTGTGTACTTATGTGTTACATTTAAAGTATTTGCATGTACTTTTACACTTGACCCTAAACCTAAATGTAACATGTAAAGTACATAAGTTTAATACTAATCCTTGTTGCTACAACACACCCAATATTTTACAACCAGTTTATTCTACCATATATTCTCTATTGAGCAAACTGATCTACATTATATTCAACACGGTCTCAACATGGCTCCTTACAGTCATCTACATCCACAAACTGTTCTTTATGCTTTGTTTTATTTTGATGCTTAAAGTGTTTGAATGATTAAGTTGTTTTTTGTTGTGAAGGTCTGATCATTCTGTCTATGCTCCTCATGAGGAGAAGTGAGGAGGTGAAAGTCAGACCAGGATTCATTCTCATCACTGGCTGGGGGTGAGCATCACATTTTTTTACATTAATAAAAACATTTTTGTCTTGATGCAAACTGGAGATGTTTTCTCTGTCCGTGTGTCGTGCAGTCTGCCTGTGTTGGCCGTGAGCGCTGTTCTCCTGTCAGGAGAGCAAATGACTAACACCATTGACTCTGCATTCTTCTATGGAAAGACACAGGTACTGGACTTTTAATGATTTCAGTACCGTATCTGATTCAATATCTTAGATTAATAAACAATTAGTTCCAGTTCTTGATTCTGATTGGTCAGTAGCTGTGTTTAACGTAACAGTTTTATGAATGTTTGTGTGTTTTAGGTGATCTGCACGTCTGTGGTGTTATGTGTGAGTATTGTGGTGTGTGGCGTCTCTCTGGCTTTACTCAGCAGACAGACGCAGGACTATCAGACGCTTGAGCGCCGGTCACTATCTGTCAGTCAAGAAGATCTGATTCCTGCCTGTGAAACACGAGCAGAGAGAACTGTTGAGCAACCCTCCACAGTCACCAGCATCAATACCGGTACGGCCGGTACTGCATTAACTGATTCCAGAACTGTTAAAGTCACACTGTTTATTGATGGACGAACATGTGCATATATTTTTCAGATTGTGAATTGTGTGAATGTGAGTGTGCTCGTGTGCGGCCCATGCCTGACATGATCACCAGTACCTGTGCAAGAGAGCAGACACCTTTATCATCAGGTAAAGATGATTTACACCTGACACATCAGCACACGTTTACAGCAGATGATGACTATAACTAACAGCTCATTGGGACTACAACGTGCTTCTCTCTTATGTTGTGACTTCATCATTTCTCTCATTTAAATAATTTCCACCCAGGGCATACTCAAATAAAGTAGGTGAGGCTTGGTTAAGATGCTTAAACTGCCTTTCCCCTGCACATGACATTAGGACACGACTGAAATTTCAATTTAATCGTAAATTCGTGCCAACATTCGTGCCATTCGTGTAGACATAATTAACCGGTAGAAATTTTGGACTATCGTCTCTATCGAGGTTACGCGCCCACGTCACGCTCCTGTGCGCGTGGTCACTAAAACGTAACGTTTGTACACGTATTTGAGTTATTTTAAGCCATTGAAACAAACAACAGATCTGCGTGCGCTCTTTCTGTGTGTGAGGAGCGCGCAAGTCGCGCAACCGCTGCTCGAAGCTTGTGAGCATTTTCCCGCTTTATTGGCCTTAAATACATATACGTCAAATTCCCGTCTTTGCAAGTATCCCCATAAACACGACAATTTAGGGCTTAAGAGAAAGTGAACAGCTAAAAGAGAAAATGCATGTGTAACAGTATATTGGATCCGGTCTTAAAGGAGAAGTTACCTAATTTTGTTCCTGTCTGTCACTCATGTTTATGAAACAGCATTAAGAGAAAATCTCTCACTGCTCTTGACTAATCACTTTTTTACCTTTAATAAAAAAAATATATATACATACACACATAATTATTTATTGTCATTCCATTATCATTGACTGTTTATCTTCAGAGAGCTTGAGTTTTGTTTTGTTTTTATCTTCTTTTTATGCTTGTATGAGATTTTTGTGAGAACTATGAACATTTCTATGGTATTAAAAATTTTAATAACAGAAAAACCTTATTAAAACATAAAAAACCTCTACCGTGATACATATCGTTACCATGATATAAAATTAATTCTATCGTGATAGAAGATTTTGGTCATATTGCCCACCCCTACCAACAGTGGAGAGAAGCTCATACCAGTGCAAGAGCCTTCATTATAATATTCACCTTAGTGGAATAAATAAATGAATGCAAATGAATGAAACTAAACAGCTATGCATATGTGACAAAGTCTGCTAATAGTATTTGGAGAGAACACATGAAGACCAGATATAATAATAACTTATACATATTAAATGAATAATTTGTTACTTATCAGTAGTTAATTATTATTAAAGTATTCAATTGTTACTGATAAAGTTAAACAAAAATAATTAATAATTTAAGGACAAAAAGTGTTTTGATTAAAATACATTAGGGCTGTGCAATTAATCATTTATGATTTTCAATTTAGATTTTTTTTAAATTAAACAATCACAAAACAATATAACCGAGGTTAAGCGACTATTGTGCCTCATTGAGTTTCTGTTGTGTTGTCTTGTATTATAAATCCAGCGCATCTTGGTCAGCAGGAGGTAATCAGCCGTGCCTCTTTCACGTGCTCTCGCATTTGTCCGAAGTCAGATTGTGATGTAGTAATCCTGTTTATATTTGTAAAGTTATATGCATTTCATGCAAACTGGTTTTAAAATATAAATTGCGTGCCATTGGATTGATGTTTTTGTAAGGCACTTCTGAAGGTGCTTTTCAAGTCATTGAGTAATTGTGTTAAATAATCAGGATTATGTTTTTTTTACCAAAACAATCAGGATTGTGATTTTTCCCATAATCAAGCAGCCCTAAAATATAGGTAACACTTTACAATAAGGTTCATTAGTTAACATTAGTTAATGTATTAACTAACATGTAAAAACCATGAGCAATACACTTTTTACCGTGTTTATTAATCTTTGTTAATGTTAGTTAATAGAAATAAAGCTTTTAGTTGTTTGTTCATGTTAGTTCACGGTGCATTAACTAAAATTAACAAGATTTTTTAAAAAGTATTAATAATTGTAGAAATTAACATTAACAAAGATTAATAACAGGGTTCCCGCGGGTCTTAAAAAGTCTTAAAATGTCTAAAATTCAGAATGTTAAATTTAAGGCCTTAAAAAGTCTTAAAAACACCCAGATTTTTATCCCAGGTCTTAAATTTAATTTACCCAAGTCTTAAATGTCTTACCTCTTTTCATTCCCAAAAAGCGTTGTCCGCAGAAAATAAAATAGTAATTTAAAACGCTGAAGAACTAACTTAATCAGTGGCGGAGGCAGAAAGTGTATGATGGTGGGTCTCTAAAAAGAAACCTTCCGCACTTTGTCATAATCCACGCAAATCGTGCCATAAGCTTTATTTTAGGTGTTGTGATCTGACTGTATACTGTGGGTTTGGCGTGAAACAATCCTTAAATTTAGTTTTGTATAAGCAAAAATCTTTTTTTAATTTGACCAACTAAGTTAGCCCGTGGCTTACCTGAACATTTGCCAGGTTCAGAAACATAGAGGACCCAGAAACGGAAAACAAATCAACAGTGCTTTATTGAAAATCAGCTTAAACAGCCGGGCTGTCTAGTCATGAGCCACAAACAGCGTGTCAACTTTAGTGTTACACAGTTTTATATTTTAGAGTTTAACATTGCTCTCTGATGCAATGCACTCGAACCTAACGTGCTTTCCCTTCAGCTCTCCACAAACAGCAGCGATTGGCGGACGGAAAGCAAGAAAGTACCATAATAAACCATATACTTCCAAAAAGCGCAATTGTCTTCTTTTAGAAACAATTCAAACTTTTTTGATAGCGCAAATGCTTCAGGAGTTACGGTTAAATGAATAGCGGTAGAATCAGAGCCCAATCCGAAGGCTGTAGCCTCTGGAGGTCGCATAGGCAGGCTGCTGCATACGTCATCAAGCCTGGTTTATTTAAGTTAACTGAGCATTACATTCGCAAGTCATAAGCATATTACAACAATTTACGATTAACTAAGAAGAAGAAGAATCAATATTTTAAAGTGAATTTAAAAGTTAATATTCTGAAAATAAGACAGTCTTTGACGTATGCAGGATAGAAATGCCACCCTTCAGAGGCTGCAGGATTGAGAAACAGTCTTAGTGGATAACGTTAGCAACACATAACAAACCACGAACAGCCTTTTAATGATAAATTTCATTTTCTTAATACAGATTCATCTGTTATTGTGTAATTAGAGAGCCTATTAAACCTGATGGCGGTATATAGTGCAAATTTATGCATAAAACAAATGGGTGGAGTGTTTTTGACTCTGATCTCTAACTGATCTCATATTAGTGGATTTTATTTGTCAAAAAACATTGTTGATAGAATTTTATAAAAATACTACTTACACATATTAGTGTGATATATAAAAATTTGCAAATCAATGCATTTCTTGACTATTAATTAAGAAAAACTTAATGTATTTCAATGGCTCACTATGAGCTTACATGAACTAACTGAAGTCTCTATGAATCACGAGACGGCCGAGCTTTTTGGGCTTCCATTGTCAGAAGTTTCTTCCTAAAGGGCTATGGGTAGAATTTGTCAGCGCCAACACTCTCGGTCTAATAGGGTTAAGCATAATGTATTTTCATATATTTTGATTATCTGGTTTAATACTGTGTTAATTTTATATTTTTCTATAACTGAATCAATAAAAATAGAACATTTTGAGATTTTCTGAGATCATTCGAATGCTTCTAGAAATGTGTCGTGTTGGTCTTAAATTTTACTTATAATGGTCTTAAAAGGTCTTAAAAAGGTCTTAAATTTAACTTGCTGAAACCTGCAAGAACCCTGTAATAAATGCTGTATAACTGCAGTTCATTATTAGTTCATGTTTACTAATGTCATTAACTAATGAACCTTACTGTAAAGTGTTACCAAAATACACTGAAATGCATCACTTCCGGTCGGCATGTCGCATGCGGTGTAGTTAAAAATGTTTAACGCATTTAAAGCACAAAACGGATCCGAACGTTACGCGTCCAGATGGTTGGCACCCCACACAGCCTTTTTGCAACTCCATAGAGAACGAATGACTTCCGGTTTATCAGCCGTCATATCAAGCGGCTTTAGTAATGTGTTGTTGCCATAATGTGAGATGCTGCTTTTCCACCCCAAATCTTTACCCTGTTTGTTCTGCCTTCCTAAGCCAGACCAATGTTGATGTAGTTTTACACCTGAATGTTGATGTAGTTTTACACCTGTTCTGAAAGGCAACAAACTTGTCTTTTAATATTTTATTTAAGCATTAAGATGATAAAAGATTGACAATTTTACAAGATCTTGGGAGCAAATTTTCTACCAAGTAAATATAGATGATAAATACACAACACATATTTCCTCTATTGTTTGCAATTTATAAATCATATATGTTGTTGGTTAACACTGAACTTGAAGAAATAAAAAACAAATCCCTTTACTTTCTTACCTTGAGGGTGTCTGCTTTATTTAACTTCAAAAACAGGATGTGTGCTTAAACAAAAAAGAACTGACTTTGTCCTCAGCAAAAAAAATAAGTCAGTAAAAAGTGTTCATGAACCCATCTAAATGAATATAAAATGTAACAATAATAAAAAATGTCCAATACACACCTAAGAAGATGAAGTTATGGCAGTGTTTCTCAAAGTTTTTCTGCCATTCCCCACTTTGGAGGTAGGGAAGGGTTCCGAGCCCCACCTGTCCCCAATTGCCCTGACAAAATGGTATCAAGTAGGCTTTAATTTTAACTGCTGAAATTTGTTTAATCCCATCATATTTTAAAACATAACAGCATTAAACACTTCAATAGAGAAATGCGAAAAAAACAAACAAATGTGCAAATGTAAAAAAACCTTTTGCAACTGTGTTTGCATTTTGTCTCTGACAAAAGTCATCATACTTTCTTTTCGGCTGGCGTTTTGGTTGATTGGGTCGACTGTCTGTCTTGGTTTTCTCTGCTAGTACAGAATCTCCAGTTTTCATTCCTTGTCACAAACTTATCCATTGTTAACTTTTATACCCACTACCGCCTATACCGCCTCTCCAGTCTCCACATTAAAGTTTTTGTTCCACTTCAATTCTGCTTAATTCATTCTTGTAGACCAGTGGTTCCCAAACTTTTTCAGTGTGCGGCCCCTCTTGTGTACAGTGCATTTTTTCACGGCCTCCCGAAATAAAATTTATGACAAAAACAGTTTTAAAATGTAATATTTTAATTAAACCAAACATATAAACTTATACCTAGTAGTGCTGTTGGTTAGTTGGCTTATTATTTTTTAGGTTTAATTACACAGAATTCATGATAAATGAATGTATTTTATAAAATATCATAAAACTGGGCCCCCCGGCACCATCTCGCGGCCCCCCTGGGGGCCCCGGCCCCCAGTTTGAAAACCACTGTTGTAGACTATGGTTCCGGGTGACATTTTCTTCACAGTCTGATGTTGCTTTAAGTTAGGCTTATATTTAAATGTATCTTTTTGAGTGTATGGTCAATGATTAAAAGAAGTTAATAGAGATGGGCACAAAAATGACCAAATTTCCTCCCATTTGTCACGCCCCACTTGTAATGTTCCTGTTCCCCACCAGTGGGGCCCACACTTTGAGAAACGCTGAGTTATGGTAAGGGGCGGGACATTTCCGACATATGCACTATGTATGTTTGAGCCCTCCAAACGCTCCTGGAGCAGTTCAGGGTGTATATGTGAACAAACCAAGTGATCTCAGATCCCCTAAAAGGAATGGGTTCACTTTGGGTTCTTCTGTGGTTCGATCTCTTTTTGATATGTGAAATCAATGAGGTCCCGATCCGCTTCGCGACTGCTTTTGACATTTGTATCAAAATCAACTGCTGCACAGAAAGCTGGGGTCTGAGTTCTTATGAAGTTGTAATGTGAACAAGAATAAGTCTGAGATCACTTCAGTTCTGAAGAGGACCAAAAAAGGATCTCATTCGGCTAGTTCCTTTTCTGGTTCACTTTAAGTGAACTAGGTTTGGTTCTTTTAAGATAAACTATATGTGAAAACACCCTATAAGTCCACAAGTAACCAATTTTCCTGCCAAAAAATATCATTTATTATCTCCATATGTAGACATAAACAGTAGATGCAAACAGAATTGATTTATTGTTTAATCACAGGTGTGTCTGTATTTTATCTGGTAAAACAAACATCATTTGTTTGTTTGTGTGATCGCTGCTCTCAGGTCAGTGTTTGGACATCTTCATCTGTCTGATATGTGTTGTGCACTTGTGTTTTCAGGTCGGTGTGGCCAGCTATGTGCATCCACTCACTGTTTGCTGGTGGAAGAGGAACAGAAAGAGGCAGACAGACAGAAGACAGACATACAGACAACCAGACATGTGCTCCTGTGTCTCTTACTGACTGTCAGTCTGCTCGCTGTGAGTACAGCATCACCAGTCCATAAACAACATTCATTACACTACAGAGAAAGGTCAAAATAAATATGAAACCGCTGGAAATAAATATAAGAGTTATACTTAATTGACTTAAGAAATACTCTCTGGAAAAATGTCTTTAACATAAAATATACCTACTACAGTATACCTGTTATGATTGCAAAGAAATACTCTCTGGAAAAATGTCTTTAACATAAAATATACCTACTACAGTATACCTGTTATGATTGCAATACCATGGTATTTCTTATAAATGCTCAACATTACCTTTTAAATACCATATAATAGTCATTATCCTATGAAATACAATTTAAAATACATTAAAGGTGCTCTAAGCGAATTGAAGCGTTTTAGACCATAAAACATTTTTTGTTACATACCGGAAACATCTCTTCACTATCTGCTTGCTGCCTGTCCGCTGATCAAACTGTAAAAAAACGCGATCTCTGTAGACAGCCCAGGCTTCACAAACGGCAATATCAACAAATGGCCAAACCTACAAACAGAAACCATAACAAAGTGTTCCAGCCAATAAACGACAAGAAGGATTTGGGGGTGGGGGTTGGGCGCGTTCATGAAAGCACGGAAGGGAGGGGGAGGGGGAGGAGTTAGCTACGCTCTGTCTGTTTGAAAACAGTTCAAACGTCAACAATAACTAACGTCTCGCAGATTCGCTTAGAGAGCCTTTAATTCATGATAAAAAATTAAAACCAGATTTACAATTTCATTATAGAAAACTGTATGCATACATATGTGCCAAAATTGTCATAATGCATCTCCCTGTCAAATTGAAAAATAAAATGTCAAATGATGATTTATATCATCTCGAGGCAAGTATTAAAATGCAGACGTGAAAAAGAAACGGCAAAAAAAAAAAAATTCATGCTTTCACAATAATAGTGACAAAAATCTACTTTAATTTCATGGTTTTCATTTTCAAAGTCAACAGACTTTTAGTATCCTGGTCAGTATTTGCAAAATAAAAGGATAACTGAATACATATTACTTCATTAAATCCATTTAGTCACATTTGAAGTTCTCCTCTATAAAGTTATAAACCTGTATGAGAGTGCATGTATGAAGTGTTTGTTTGTGTTTATTGTAGAATCTGTCGAGTTGTCTGTGGTGGATCTGTAATAAAGTTCCTGGTCGTCTCTATCTGGAGCTGCAGTTTTTCTGTGTTGTGCTTAATTATGGGCAGGTAATGTCTTTATACCTGTAGCATCTGTTATACTGAAGTCAAGAGTGTACACTATAACTTTGATGCATACTTTTCTCTGTCTGATGCATACTTGTTTTTGCAGGGTTTAATTTCATTTGCATTTTTTGGTCTTGACAAGCATTTAATTATCTCTCCATTCAAAAAGAGGTAATCATTTCTTTCATTTGTAAGTTGTTTAAATACACATACGATTCTGCTTGAGTATATTTAGTCTCTTTTGAGTGTGGACATTCAAATTAATATAACTCGGGCATTATTTGGTCCAAAATCAAAAAGAAGATAATTTAAAGTTTTTTACTGAAACATTTAGGGTCGTGAATATTAAATAAAAAATAGCAATTTAAATGTATCACAAAAATAAAAATACTGCAATAAAGTATGTATTTATATTTAAAAACATAAAAATGAAAACTACAGAAATAAGCCACAAGCCTAAACTAGTTCTGATCCAAATTTCAGGTTAAAATCACAAGTTTGTGTCACACTTTTTGCGAGTTTACCAACCTTTAGGTGTCAGTGGTTTGCTGTATAATCTTGTCACAAATTAATACATTACTAACACTGTATTATATTTTTAATGCAGTTTTAAATATCTACTTCTTAGAGCTTAACAACAATATATAGTTTGTCAACATTATGTCACATTTATAGAATATTATAAATATATAATCATTCATATGTGTTTCTATGGGGGTCAATGACTTAACAGAATGACTGTCACTATATCATTTCTATCCTTAAATGCATATACATAATATTATTAAACATCTATACATACAATTTGCTTAACATATTTATTAGATTACCCGTCAATTTGTCTCGAAGAACATCCAGCATCGAGAAATGCTTTTAAATGTGGACTAGGCATGAGCCGGTATGAGATTTTGGCGGTATGAAAACCTTAAGCAAAAATACCATGGTTTCACGGTGTTGCCATTGCAACACTAAAATGTGTTCATTTCAAATGTCTGCATATGCAAATAACAACTTTTCAACTGGACACAATAAATTTTATTTTTAAGCAACATAAAACATGTAACATGCCAGGCAAAAGTAAGGCCTTAAATTATAATATTCTTTCGAAAAATTATAAAATTAAAATGTATTATTAATATTAAATGTAAACATCAAATCAATTACATGACTTATTTATTTAACTTAATTTTGTGTAAACACAGCTTATACCTTGAAAACGGTCTCACATAAAACATTTTAGTGGTTTTGAAACCTTTAAAACCTCGGTATACCTTGAAACCGGTAACCGGCCCATGCCTAATGTGGACTCTTTCCTTTTGATTATTTTAAACGAGAGATGAATGTCAAATTAAATAGCATTTTTATACCCAAATTTGAATTGACACATTCTACATCTCAGAAGTCAAAAATGAATCAAGCGTAACATTTGAACAAACTTATTTTTCCATTATGGACCAAGTAAATAACTGTAGTTGGGCATCTGAATAAAAAATTAAAGTGGCACTGTTAAAACTTTATCATTGTAAAGTTATTTTCTGTCTTTCTTATAAAACAATAAATTCCTAATTAAAAAACAAGCATTAGAGATACTAATGTGACTCGAGCTTACACATACTGCTGGATTAACCGTTACACAAACATAAACAAATGATTTTACTGTAAGTTTAGGGCAGCTGTGACACACACCTTACATTTTTATTGGGTGCTGGTCTAATACATCTGTTAAGCACTGCATAAACATGATAAAATGAAATGTCTCTTGCTGTGTGTGTTGGTAAAGGTTAGTGAGCCTGTGGCAGGGTTGGGGTCAGGAGGTGACAGACTCTGCAGCATCTGAGGAGATCAGACTGACCTGCAGTCAGTTCCTCACGTATCACAGAGAGCAGTGCATCAGAGATATCGTTCAGAAGAAGAGGTGAGACTCTCACGCTTCTCTCTGTTAACTCTTAGCACTGGATTGATTTATTAATGCATGAATCTGCATGCTCGCTTTGTTTTTGGTGCATAACATGAATGAGTTTGTCTTTGGGTACTAATTGCACGTTTGTTAATGAATGCATGATTTTTTTGCTCCATGCATGATTTTTTGTGTGTGTTTGTTTGTGGTTTAAATTCTTCCTTTGCTGTCCTGTCTGTCTGTTGCCTACTCCTGTCGGTCTGTCTTGTTTGGGTGTAGCGGGTGACACATGCTCTGCTGTGCAGGTGTGGAGAGAAAAGTAGCACAGAGACATTTTTGGGCAGTGATTTGGTTCGCTGGCTGCAGAGCGTAGGATTGGCCAGAGACAACGGGGAGGCGGTAGCGTACGGGTCAAGCCTGCTGGAAGGAAGAGTCATTCAGCACATCACCGGTGAACACGGATTTCAGGACGAATCCCTGCACTACCGTTTTATATAGAGGAGATCAACTGAGGCTGACAAACAGACGAGGGTTTCTTTTAGTGAGATATTTATCTTGCAATACTCACAGCAATAACTACATGTGAAATTATTTGAGCTCTTCAAACACCATGGCCTTATCTACCTCACACATACAAGATAGTAAAGTGTTGATGGAAAAACTTACTGCATTTCAAGGCTTTTGTTGTGTACAGAATCAAACGGCGAGTGTTGGATTACATTTGGTCCTGATAAATCTAGATTATCATTTGAACTGTCAGTTGTCTGTTAAACATTTAGTTTGACAGGAATCTAATAACAATGGTATGAAGTTTATGATTTTATATTTTCAACCAATTAATTAAAGGGATAGTTCATCCAAAAATGAAAATTTCTGCTGAACACAAATGAAGATATTCTGAATGTTTGTAATAAAGCAGATCTGGGACACCATTGACTTCCATAGATGAGAAAAAATACTGAAGAAGTGAATGGTGCCCCAGATTTGTGTTCAGCAGAACAAAGACATTTAAAGAAGTTTGAGGGTAAGAAAATGATGATGACAATGTTTATTTTTCAGTGAACTATCACTTTAAAAACGCGTCCACTTAATAATCTTCTGTACTTTCATTTCAAAACATTTTGTATGTTGCAGATTTGCTCGCCCAATAGAATGTGTCAGATGTTTTTGTTTGCAGAATGTTTAATTTATTTAATGTGAATTTGATTGAACTGGTCAGTAATTTCTAATTTGAATTAAGTTGTACAGCTGATTCTGTAAAATTCTTGTGGTACGAGATGTTTGTATTATTTTTTTGTTTATTTAAGGGTACAGATAATACATGATTTTTGTCTTTCATCTTCTCAGTCTTTTCAACTTCCAGTTCACACAATAAAAAGTCTCAAAGTGCATAATAATAAACACAATCTGAACTTTATCTTTAAGTTTATTTAGTCTTTGACAGGTGATCTACAATGATAAAAGAGATCTGTCAGGAAATTATTTTAAATATTACATGGTTAAACATGAGCTTTTAACATTATTTTCAAACATACGCACATGAAATGCCCCTGATGTCATGTAATTACAGCTCTCACTTGCATTGACAAACAATAATAATCCTTTAATGAACATTTATAAAGTGACGGATATACTCAGGCTTTACTGTAAATGTTAAACTCCTCTGTTACGGTGTCTGGGAAGAGATGAACCAGCAGGGTTTTGTCCTCAATCCCCACAGTCAGATATTTCTGTATCTCCGCCAACTTCTGCTTCTCCAGATCTCGCATTTTCTGAACGATTTTCTGTCCTCGCTCCTGAAGAAACACACAACACTGATTTAACTGACAACTTGGAAAAGTATGAAAACTTCATAATGTTAAAGATACCACAGCTGACACTGTTGCAATGATTGTTGGTCCACACTAATGTATCAATACTCATTTGGGCATTTTGATGTGGCTGTGACTGTTTGGTTTATTAAAGTGTTTGTGAAAACAGTCTCCAAATATACCCAATACCTATTATTTTTGCCTTTTTATTTGGTGGAGCTAATCAGGCACAAATTATGCACCTCTACAGTGGCAAGAAAAAGTATGTGAACCATAGGAATGAACTGGTTTTTTACAGTGATTTGCCATAAAATGGGATTTGATCCTCATCTAGGTCACAACAATAGACAAACACAATGTGCACTGTGGAGGTTTTTCAAAAAAGACACAAGAAACTAGAATTATTTGTGTTATTATCTGTTTTGACAATCAATTGTTTAATGACGCACCCTGGTGCTGTCGATGATGGCTGCGATGACCTCGTGTTTCAGGAACAGAGGGTGTTTGCGGGTGGGTTTGCTCTGAAAACGAGGTTTCTTCTTTACAGGATCCTCATCCCCAAAACCCGGAGAACACGTATCCTTTAACTGCTTAATGTCTGGCACGAATATAAAAGGCTTAAAGACCGACCTGTGAACCAAACACATGAAACTTAACAGCTTTTATTACAATATACATTCATAAATTCAGCTATCAATAACTGTATATTGAAATCATCTACACTACACTGTAAAAAAATCTGCATTTTTGTCAAATCAACATTTTTTATGTTATTTAATAAATTCAGTTAAACAATTTAAACTGTTTTAAGTCAAAACAGATTTTTACATTTAAAGGAACAGTATGTAGGATTGTGGTCAAAACTGGTACTGCAATCACACAACTGGTGGCCAATACACAACATGACAACATAAACATCAGTTGAGGGCTGCAACTCCACTTTTTAAATGACAATATCCTGCCCAGACCACTGTTGTGAGTGATATAAGTATTTGAAATGAAAATGATTTCTTAATGTCTAGTGACATATCAGGGCAATTTTATGATTAATTAATATACATTTCTTACATACTGTTCCTTTAAGAAAAATTTTCTTATAAGAATTTATTACGTTCTTAAGTATAAGCTTCTGTATAGTTTCCAAATCTAAGCCTAAAGCTGAATCTTCAACCTTAAGCATGAGCAATAACAATAGATATATCTTAGCAAACACCTCATTTCATAATAGAAAATAACATTTTTATAATCATGCCAAAGCTTTAGTTACACATCTGTATCCCTTTCCAAATTTCTGCAGGTTAACATATGTCAGAAAACCTCTGTAATAAATCTTTAAAGGGCACCTATTATGCAAAATCCACTTTTACAAGGTGTTTGTATATAAATGTGTGTTGGCAGTGTGTGAACCACCCTACAATTACAAAAATCCACCAACTCCTTTTTACTCCCCCATTAAGTCAAAGCAGTCCGTTTTGATTCTCTTGTTAATGTGATGTCACACTAATAAAGCCCCACCCACGGCCACTGACCCCTAACAGTCCTGCATTACCATAGTATCCCCCCTTAGTGATCTCAATAATAAGATACTATTGTCTCAGATTGTGTTCACAGGAATCAGATCTATTTGAACTGAAAGTGCTCCCTCTGTTGGTCCCTGTTGAATTAAAAAGTGCTTTCAGTGAGGAGCTGGAGCTCATTTATATTTAATGGTACACACGTGTGCATTTTTGCTTTTACCCAAATAGGGACATTTTTAACATGCTATAATAAATGATCTGTGGGGTGTTTTAAGCTGAAACAGAGACAGTCTGGGCACACTTGAGACTTACAGTACATCTTGTTAAAATGGGCATAATATGAGCCCTTTAATTTTCATTGTCAGCTACCCCAGTGTACCTGTCTGGGTCTGGAGTAGCGGTGAAGAAGTGAACGCCGGGGAGATCGGGGTCTTTAGGGACCACTGACACCATACTGCCGGTGGTCATGAACATACCCTCCATGTTGATTCCACTCTCCTTATCTCTCAATATATCCATCATTGTCTCGGCTGTGATGTGTCCTATATGTAAAATGTCATGTATGTAATAATGTGTTTAATACACTGTGTGCAATAGTCTGGCTTAATATAATGCTCCACTAGACTACAATGATGCACACTGTTATAACAGACAAGGGTTTGGAGATACATGAATCACATATTTTATCTTATAATCATGCTTAAAGGCTGTAAATTAATTTGCAGTTCAAGCAATGCCAAGGTTATAGGTTCATAGATGATAAAATGTCTAAGTTGAATGCACAATATAAGACCATCTGCCAAATGCATAGATGTAATGCTGTTCTGCTGTAAATGCATTCAAAGTTAAACAAGAATTAAGCGCAGTTTAAATTATTTATCACTTTATGCATGAATCTGATCATTGTCCTGGCGCTCACCATTGCTCTTCTCCAAAAGTTTGCGGCCCTCGCAGTGTCGCCCACCTGCAGCCTCGATTCGAGCTGTATTTTGAAAGGAGTAAACCTTAGTAAAGTTAAACTGAGCCTTTCCATCCCACCACTTCTTCTCTCGTGCGTAGTCCTTCAACTTTGGATGCTCCTTATCGATCTTAGTGGTGATGGAGTACTCATTGGAGATGTTGCGATAGCCATCTTTAACAGAGAGATAAAGAGCAATTTAAGACTTTATCAGCACACTAAGCTTTTTATTGTCAATGTATAGGTACATACAACTTACGCTCCTATCCATTCACAAACAAAGTATGTTTAGCTTACAAGATCAGACACACCCATGCTGGTACGTGTGCGTGATGTTACGTGATGGGATATTTACCCTTTACTCTCTCTGCTGCCCAGTATTTCCCAGCAGTCTCCAGCACCCAGGCCTCGGTACGATCTGATATGAGGAAGCTGTTGTGGTACGTGAACCCGCACTCATCTTCCATGCAGTTCCCTCCCTGACCATATTTGTCCAGCAGCTCCGTTATAACATCTACAGCCTTTTCGGCTGTGTCGGCCCTCTCCAGTCCAAGTCTAAATAGAAACAACCAACGTCAGGTATGCATGAATAAATCATATTAAGTTGCTTTGCACAATTTAATGAATTACAGCTTACAAGGCAATACATGCTGAAATACTTCATTGCAATAAAAATCTGATTCTGAAAATGACTACTATACTTTTTTTTATTCAACTATTTCATGAGAAAATTGTGAGAAATAGAAACCGATTGTTTGTTCACCTGACAAGATCCATGCCTAGCAGAGCTTCATCCCCGTCTGCACTCTCCTTCCCCCAGACCGCTTCGTTCCCGATGCACACCTGATGCTCATTTGCCCCCATCTCAGCCCCCCAAAGCCAGGCGGGTCTGCTCAGCACCACTGCGTATGTGTGATTTACCTGATCGATCTCTATATATGTACACTGATCAAGAGGAGGAATAACTTAAGTATGTTTCATTCTGAATTGTTAAAGGCCACATATTATGCAAAATCCACTTTTACAAGGTGTTTGTACGTCAATGTGTGTTGGCGGTGTGTGAACACAACAACCCTACATTAAAAAATAAATGGGCATAATATGTGCCCTTTAAAGCAAACTGTCCTTGATTAAGTTTAGACAAAGTGGAACCTGGAAAGTTGGTCTGGGACAATGTTCAACATATGGGCTGAAATATTACATTTTTTGCACAAAAATCGTACCGTTTATAATAAGAACCTATAATTAAAATAAAATGTAAATAAAATATCTGACTGTAAGATTTTTTTAACGTTTAATATACCTCAACTTTTTCTTCATTTGCGTGGTCCTTAGAGGGGAAGTAAACAACTTCTTGGACCTCATCGCAGGGTCGGTCCGAGTTCTTTCCAAAGACTATATACTGACCCTCTGTTGATGGAGGCAAAGCTACGAATGTGTCACAAGAGGTTGGGTACATCCTGTACAAACATGTAAACAGACCATATGGATTATAATGACAGCAGAAATCTCTTCATACTATTCACTCCATAAACTCAAATATAGGTCTCTACCAAAAGATATTCGGGCTGCATTATGATGAATCATTTGCAGAATAAAAGTTTTTGTTTACATCGTATATTTGTTTACTGTGTTTAATAATTATGTATATATAAATACACACACATGTATAAAAATATATATTAAGTACTTATATAAATACACACAGATGCAAGTATGTATATATTTAATAAATATTTACGTATATGTTTATATTCATTTTTATATTTATATATAATTTAGGTATCAATATAAAAATGAATATAAACATGTAAATATTTATTAAATATATACTTGCATCTGTGTGTATTTATACATCATTATTATACACACACACACACATATACGTATATGATGTGAACTAAAGCTTTTATTTTGCAAACGATTAGTTTTGATTGATGGTCATGCAGCCCTTAAAGATATGATAAATTTGATCAATAGCATTCAATTTATACATTCAAAATAATATAAAGTAAATTCATGCATAATGAAAAGAACCGATGATAACCATCAACCAAGCTTACTGTACAAAAAGCAGTAATTACAAATTCACCTTCCTTGATGTAATTAACTTATCATCAGACCAAAACCACCAGCATAACTGATGCTATATTAACAGCAAATCTTTGCGGAACACATCTTATTCTAGATTATAATTTATGATGGTCACTAAGCTCAGTTTACTTTCATACATTTATGTTTTATACAGCTCATACATGCAGCACATTAAAATGTCATTTTAGCAGTCATTTTAGCATTCGCACACTGTATGGACTTAAACATTATTTACCTTGTCAAGCTTAAGAAATGTCAGGTAGGATGAGAAATTACACACTTTCTGATGATATTTTACATTGAACACTTTCCTTTTCCTTTCTTAGTAAACAAAACTGAGTGCAGACTTCGGCGTGTATCGGTTTCTCTGATCTTTAAACAAATAAACAGCTCAGTTTGACACTGAACTGAGGTCAGTCTACATGATTGTGAAATCAGCGATGTGGGCGAAGTCAATGGGAGAAAGCGTCTCTCATTGGCCGTTTCTCAATCCGAAGGCTGCAACCTCCGGAGGTCGCATTTCTAGGCTGCATACGTAATCAAAATTCAATACTATCTTATTTTATAATTTTAACAATGATAAAATTGACTTTTAATCTTAGTTATTCGTAAATTGTTGTTATATGCTTACATGGCTTACGAATGTAATGCTTAGATAACTTAAATAAACCAGGCTTGATGACGTATGCAGCCTGCATATGCGACCTCCGCAGGTTGCAACATTCAGATTGGTGTGACTGTGTCCTGACTCCTTACAAAAGAAAGAAATGGCTCCTAATAACGCACTTTATTATATAGGCCTATATGTATAATGTATGTATATTGAATTAGTAAGATGTGTTTCCTGTATCCCCGTATAATGTTGACGTTCTTTTAATGTCTTTTATAATTAATAAAAATGTAATAAAAAAAGATAAATAAATCTTAACAACGATTGTGTAAGCTCTCTTTATATATTTAAAAAATATTCATGCAATGATTAAAAACGTTTTTAATATATATGACTAAAAAATATTTTATTTTATTTTATTTTATTTTATTCGTTGGCCGGAAAGTGTCATAAACAGGCGTCGCTGCGCGTGACGTTGCTGTCGTTCGACCGACAGAGAGCTTCGCATTTTTCTGTTTCAGATGATATTTTGAGCGTTACTCTGGTGATCAAACATGGGGAAATCGTTCGCCAATTTCATGTGCAAGAAGGATTTTCATCCTGCATCCAAATCCAACATAAAAAAGGCAAGAGGACCCGAAATGTCTAGCATTGCTAGCATGCTAAGCTAACTTACTTATACACTGATGTAAACATTAGCTCACGGCTGTCCGTTTTAATCTCTCATTCACCAAGTCTCACGATTAGTTTATTAATTGCTGTGTAGAAGCACGGATTTAATCACAAACACTTTATAGGCGACAGTGTTATTTGTTTGTTCACTTGTGTCAGAGGTTGTTAAACTCATCAAACTCTTGCCTTTGATTCTCAGGTATGGATCGCAGAGCAGAAATTAACCTTCGAGAAGAAGAAGCAGGAGGACTTGATGAATGCATACCTCAAGGAGCAAGACACTTACAACAACAGGTGTCAAGTGCCTTCACTCAAACCCACAGTTATATGAGATACATTAGACATTAATGTTTGTTATTGTGATTCAGCATGATGCTTTATTTTTATTATTGAAATAACCTGCAATTACTTATTGCTCTTTTTTCCCAGGGTGCTGATGGGTGATGATCGTGTGAAGAGTGGCCTTAATTTCATGTATGAAGCCCCTCCGGGTGCATCAAAGGGTACTTTGCATCTTCCACATTTTTGGAACAGTCACATGGTTGCATGTTGTCGTTGAGTCTTTTAAGCTGTGTTTTAAATGGCAGTAAATGTCAAAATATTCAATTACACAAATTGTGATGTCTGATCACTCTGATCTTTGTTACACTGTTATGTTTAACGCAACACCAGCTTTTATCACCGCTGAAACAATTGTTTTACTATTATAGTAGAGAATATACAGTAATGAAAAAACATTATCTCCTGTCTTTAACTCCCGTGCCCTTCATATTCCTGACTTTTGAGCAGAAGAGACTAAAGAGAAAGAGGTAATGTTCAATTACACAATAGATTTAACTGTACTTTACTAGTAAACTTTTGTATACTAGTTTTACAGTGTTACTCCTCACTGCTAATAGTTGCTTCTTTTGTAGGGAGAAGAATCCGAGTACAAGTTTGAGTGGCAGAAAGGAGCTCCTCGTGAGATGTATGCAAAGTTTATGATTATTGAATCTAGCTATGACACTTTTAAAAACATGATTGTGTTTATATATTTCTCACTAATTCTGTCTTTTCACATTTCAGGTATGCGAAAGATGACATGAATATTCGTGATCAGCCTTTTGGAATTCAGGTATGTTTTTATTCTGTAGTATTCTATATATTTTTTAATATTTAAGACAACATGAATCTTAAACATCTTTTTTGCAGTTTCATTCTATATAATTAAACTCTACTCTTGCCATGAACAAAGTCATATAAGCTGGCATGGCCTTGAAAAGAAAAGAAAGTAAACAGCAAATGTTTGGCCTCTTTGCTTATGGTTTGATTGTTTTAGGTGAGGAATGTGAGGTGCATTAAGTGTCATAAATGGGGTCATGTGAACACCGATCGTGAGTGTCCTCTCTTTGGCTTGTCGGGAATTAATGCCAGCTCTATGCCCAGCGATGAGGCAGGTAAGTCATTACATTGCTCTTCCACATACATCAACATACCAACAGCCAAGTGAACAGACATTTATATCCATATATGGGTGTATCTTCAAGTCCCTGTGGGCACACAAAGGCGCTTCTTGATTTAATTTGTCTACTAAGACTGCCTAACAGTGGTATATATGCATAATAGAAGAATTCTTTAAAAAAATAAAAAAATTAATGAATAAAATATGGCAAAATTTTATTGCTGTGCTTAGTACATAGTTAGTAACACTTTACAATAAGGTTGCATTCGTTAACATTAGTTAATGCATTAGCTAACATAAAAAAATCTAAAGCATTTATTAACCTCAATTTTAGTTCATGTTAATGTCAGCATTTATTAATACATTTTTAAAATCAAAAGTTATTATTACTATTAACATTAGTTAATACACAATGAACTAACATTTGTATTGTTATTAACTAAATATTAATAAATGCAAAAAACTATACAGCTCATTATAAGTACATTTACTAATGTTGACACATACACTTTTATAGCAAAGTGTTACCATAGAGTTTATGCATACCATAAAATGTACCATAGAATTTATTTGAAGTGTTCTGAATATGTTGTTGTTAAATATGTTGTTTTGTGAAGAATGTGTTCACACTTTTTTCACAACTTGACAAAATGATTAAATCTTAATTGAAAACAATGTGCAAATTTTGTTCCTATGTGATATTTACCTTGCTTGACTTTTTAAACAAATTTACTGAGAAATAAAATAGCCAAACTCATGGATAGTCATCATTTTTGTAAAATAAAATTGCTAAATTATAGTTGAAAAAAAAACACATTCTTTAAACTTTTTTAAAAGAAACATCCTCCATATTGTAATGCATATGATGTTTCACTCACCGCTGATTTACTTTACATCTGTCAGAGCTGATATAGTTGTTCAGACCTGTAGGTGGTGGTCATGTCATGTGATAATGCAGCATGCATGTGGCAGCATTTTGTCTAAATGTTTTTTTAATGCTGTTTAAAGGGTGTACTCACACTATTCAACCCAAACCCCTAAAGCCAAAGTCTGGTTTATTTGACTAGTGTGATCGCTCTGTACCGGGCGTGGTTTGGTTAATCCTCTACATCCTTACTTCTGGAGGTGTATGAAATGTCTTATTAGATGTGTTATTCCTCTTTATCAACCTGATTTCAGATGTTAGAATAATAAACAGTTTTCACAATTTGCATTGTTAGGTTTTTGTTACTTAAGATCAATGTGTAGCAGTTTAGTAATATGTGTATTCCAACAGAGCTGATAGAGATGCTACACCCGCAGATTATTATTGTGTGCTCTGATTGATCGAAACCTCTGCTTTAGCAAAATAATACCACACACTTAACCCAGCGAGGAGATGAGGGAGTTGATTTGTTGTATCTTTGTGTTAACAAAACTGGTAATGTACATCACTCAGAGGGAGAGCACATCATTTGTTCTGAAAGAGTGATTTGTCCTAACAGGTCCGTCAATGCACCCCTCCGAGTTAATGGCAGAGATGCGAAGCAGTGGCTTTGCTCTGAAGAAATGTGTTCTTGGGAGGGACGCCACCATGCGTGATCCAGCACAGGTAATCTCCTGTTTCCTGTTCAGATAAGACCAGCCATATCCATGTCTGAAGCTCAGCATGTGATTTGTTGAAAATGTCCAATTATCAAACGGGCGACTTTCAAGCAATTCCTGTCAGTTCGAGGGGTTCGACTAGATCTGATGAAAGCAACAGCTGCAATTACATGAGAGTACACGCATGCTGCTCACTCTTGTGTTTCTTTTTGCCTGTTCTTTATGTTGTCAGTGAGTGGACCCTCTGATTGCGTGCGTGCGTGCATTTAAATGTTGATTTTGTGTTGCAGGAGTTTTTGGGCAGTGAGGAAGAGGAGGATCCTGAAGTGGAGTTCCTGAAATCTCTATCTACTAAACAGAAGCAGAAATTGCTAAGGTATGATTATTTAAAACATTTAATGGGCATATATTTAAATTGAATAATTAATGACATATATTATTAAAGCTGAAGTCAGTTACTCTGGCTTCTCTATCACAATCTCTGATTGAATTAAAAAAATGCAGTTATTTGCATATAATGTTCTGTGCGTGTGTTGTGCTTCGCCCCGCAACTCTGTGCGGATGAATCTGATGTCTGTTACCGCATCAGAGCAGATATTAAAAATTCATTATTTTAGTAAATATAGTATGGTGACACATTTTTTATAAATATATATATATTTAATTTATATTCTAAAATATTTTTTAAAAAATTATATATTTATATTATATATATATATACATGTGCCCAGTAATAAAAAAAAAACTATTTATAAATAATAATAATAATAAATAAAATAAAAAATATAAAAATATAAATATATATATATATATAAAATTTCAGTAATAAAACATTTTATTTTTATTACTGAACAATTATTTTTGTACAAACTATATGGCAGGAATAATAGTTCTTAACATTAAAACCTACAAAACAGGTGCATAAAATAACAGATATACGCATACAAAAATAAAATGAATAAATAAAATAACATAAATAAATAAAATTAAGAATAAGGGGCTAGTGTTTTTCTTTTAAATCATATTCTTTTATGGTGGACAGAAGACGAGTTGCGTTTTTCTTCTTAATCACTTTAAGGGCTTTTGTAAATGATACAAATTCACCATGAAATCCAAAAAACCTCGGTATCACCTTTAGAAATTTTGATATATGAACAAAAAATTTCCCAAGCATTAGGATATTGTTAATAAGGAAATTATCTTTGTTATTTTCCATTAAAAGTGCATGTATAATGTCCTTTGCAGTGAAGTCTTCGAGGTGAGGTATCTTTGGGTAAAGCCAGTCATAAATATCAGACCATAAGGCATGTGACCTATTAATATTAATATGTTATATGTTAAAATGTTATTTTTTTCAACTTATCAAGGAGTATTGAGGTCTAACCTTTGAATTTAAACACTATTTAAGAAATTCACCTCTTTTATGCACCCAATTTTAATATTAATCAGCACAATAAACAACATTTGTTGACTTTGTCAGTAATCTTTTGAAAGGCAGTGTGTATTATATACAGTAATAATGTTTATATAATTATGATATGATTAAGCTTGACCACTCTCATGAACACCTCTTAGAAAACTTGATCGTCTTGAGAAGAAGAAAGAGAAGAAAAAGAAGAGTAAAAAGGAAAAGAAGAAGAACAAAAAGAAGCAGAAGAAGCAAGCCAAGAGTGACACATCATCCAGCAGCTCTTCAGATGACAGCGGCAGTGACTCTGAGCAGGAGGAACGGTCTGGGAAGAAAGCCAGAAAAAAAAGCAAGAGAAAGGACTCTTCCAGTGATAGCGGCTCTGAAAGAGAGCACCGGGAACACGAACACTCACACAGTGGGTCTAAACAACGCTCTCCAGCACGTAATGAACGGGCCCACAGAGGAGAGGAGGTTCACAGATCATCAGAGGACAAGGACAGGAGGAGACGGGACGACAGAGAGAGAAGCAGGGAGCAGAGAGAGAGGAGTAAAGACAGAAACATAAGTGGAAAGAGAGGGAGAGAGGAACGATATGGGAGCAAAGAGAGAGGGAAAGATAAACGAGATGGGAGCAGAGAGAGAAGGAAGGAGGAACGAGACCGGAGCGAAGAGAGAGGGAGCAGAGAGAGAAGGAGAGGGGAACGAGACCGGAGCGAAGAGAGAGGGAGAGATAAACGAGATGGGAGCAGAGGGAGAAGGAGAGAGGAACGAGAGGGGAGCAGAGAGAAAAGGAGGGAGGAACGAGACCGGAGCGAAGAGAGAGATAAACGAGATGGGAGCAGAGAGAGGAGGAGGGAGGAACGAGACCGGAGCAGAAGCCCTCAGAGATACAAGACATTCAGTGGGAAGGAGAGACACAGGAGCAGAAGTGGAGAAAGACCCAGTGGTAGAGGCATAGAAAGAAGGAGTGTCAGTCGGGAGCGGAGACGGGATGGAGAAAAACTGAGAAGTAATAGCAGAGATGCAGGGAGAAGAAAAGAAAAACAGTAGCCACGTATGTAAGCTATATGATACCACTGTTACTATAAGATTAAAGGGAAATATTAAGCCATGATTTACTTCCCCCACTGTCATTCCAAACTCATGTTGCCCATCCTTTTTTTATAAAGTGAAGCTGAATGGGCACTCATGCTGTCAAGCCCAAAGGCAGTGTTATATAATCAGTCCATATGATTTGTGCACTGTACTACAAGTTTTTTTAAACTATGTGTGTTCTAGCTTTGTGTGCTAGCTTTAGGTAAGAAACAGAAATTGAAGTTAATATTCACTGATAATCTTCCTCTTTGTAGGAGTTCTGTAATTTGCGTTTTTTGTTTTTATTATATTGAAATGATATTGCTTCGGACACTTGAAATATACAATATAACCTTGGTCCTTAAATGGTGGATTTATGATGTTCTTTTTCGAAACTTGGTGGTAGAAAATAATCCACTCATATGAAAAAGAACAGCTCAGAATTTTCCACATGACATATTTTGTGTCAAAAAATAAAGAACAACCAGATGTATAAATGTAGGTACCTTGAAGTGCTCAGATGTTAAAGGAGTAGTCCACTCTATAGATGGGGCCCATTGACTTACCATAGTATTTTTTTCCTACTATAAAAAGTCAATGGACCCCATCTTTAAAGTGGACTACTCCTTTAAGTGTACTACCACAATATCTGTTCTCCTCTTAATTGTGCTTTTCCAGCCGTTTACAGACTGTATTAGGACTTCACCAGAAGAGGGCGATAAATGAATATAGAAACTGCAGTATATAAACCAGGAATTAAAATGTTGAATATATTTTTCATCGTTTTTCAAGTGTTTGAATCATTCTGTTTTAATGTATTTTTTAGTCTTGGGTGCAATACATGTTCTTTAATGTAAAATGTATTGTGTTTTTAAATCCATTATATACAGCACAGTTAGATTTTTTATTCTATTATTTTAATTTGACGTTAAAACGACGTTTTAAGGCTTATTAATTATTATAATAATAATATTAATTATTCATAATATTTTCCCTCCTTGACTCCTTTTCCTAAATTTTGTTAAATTAAATTCCGCTACTAAAACCAAGCTTTTTCATAAATTTGCTATCGCATTGCTTTTCCATACAACTTGATATCAGATTAAAATTGGAACAGATTAAAAGAAACTACAGAGAAACTAGATTTTTGTTTCAGTGAAATTGTGTCGGTTGTAAACTGGTGGATATAAGGATGCGTCGTTTAACGGTTAAACGAATTTTAAAATTTGTATTAGCTGTGAAACAAAGTGATAATGTATGTTGAAGTATTTATAACGGAAATAAACGAACTAAAAATGCAAATTCAGTGTTTCCACAACTTAGTCCAAACAACTACCAGTGTTGACAACGTTAATATGGTGAAATTGCAAACAAAGTCTTCATACCGAGAATGTTTGTGTTTTTTTGTTATTCCAACTTTTTGAGAGCATTCTTAATGCATTTCTTTGATTTACATGTTGAAAATATATATCGTCTAACCCAAAAGCGTCTCTGCTTGGTGACCACAAAATCATATCAACCAACTCGTGCGAAATAACCTCCATCCCCGCCCTCCTAAAAAATCAATCACTTAGGTATTTAGCAATATTTAAATGAACCCAAGGGTGGCGCTGAAGTATCAAAAAGTTAAATCAATTAAACTTTGTATTCAAGTCTTTATACGTTTTAAAGTATCTTGGAAAAGCGATGTTTTTATTTTTTTATCTATATAATTTCTCTTGAACCAATAAACATAATCGTTTGATCTTTTGACCCTTAAAGAAAGCAATAATCAAACAGAAGCGTCTGCGCGGGAAGCTGGCAGACTCGTCACGGCCGAGTTTCCCGCGCTGCGGCGGGAGCGGTGCTTCTGTTTGATCTCTCTTTTATTGCCGCGCGGAAACAAAGCTGACTTTTGCCTCGCGCACAGTCAGAGGGCATTCCGGGAAAAAGCGAACAAAAGGCAGTGAGTGACAGCGCTACTGTCCGCAACCCCAGGCGCATCACTTCCCTCCAAAGACTGAAAAGCACTTAGATCTTGTCCATGTATAATCTCCTGTTTGTAAATCTTAATAGAACCATATAATTGTAAAGCGTGCTCGTGAATGCCTTCACGCCCAAATAGCGCCCATTTCCGTAACACAAATTTTAAATTGTGTGCAATAAAATCGTTGCATCCTACATTAATTTTTTAAAAGACAGAATCGGGTTCTGTGCACCTGCTCTTTAGAGAAAACAGAGAAATTTGTTTCAATGTGGAAAGTACATTTTATTTAATTTTTTAGGTGTGCTTATTTGTAATTTTATGTTATTTTGAAACTATATAATTTATTATTCGCGCTTTACAATTTCATTATTTATAAAAATATCTTCATTCGTTATTTGCAAAATGTTATCAGATATTTTTAAAAGCTAGGTCGTTAAATTATATTGGACCATTTCCATTTGTGTATTTTTCTCCTGAATAGGCCACTGGTCGTTTAGTACCACACAAAAGGAAATGAAAATAATTTTAGTCTATTGCCTTCTGGTCAATTTACCTTGCAACCCAAAAGCGTTTGGAGCAGACGCACATGCCTAACGAGTTCCCAGGCTGCGGCTCGGGCTGTAATTATTCCGCCGCGTTTTTCTGTGGGATCGGACGCTGCACTGGATAAACACAAAGAAGTCAGAGAGCATCCTTGAACCTTTTCAGTACAGGGCCACTGATATTCAAATAACAGCCAAAGACCATTTTACTGCGAGAGCATTTTAAATTCAGCATTTGCATAAGGCCTCTCCCCATTTCCCCTTTCAAAAGTGGCTTCCAGAAAAGGCAAGAAAGAAAGAAAAAAACTGTTCCCATAACACCAAATCAAGTGTAGCGTTTTATAAAAGCTAAACGATGCTTTATGCCTTCAGCGCTCTCTTAGATGGACATTTTCCGTTTGACATGCAAATTTAAGCAGTTAATTTGAGCGATTCAAATAAATATTCAGAGGTCCTTTGTCACCGAGTCCCATCGGAAAATGTGCGATAAAGAGCCACTGAACAAATGATTGTCTGCGGAGAGTAATTAGATATTTGATAAGACATGAATCCCTAATCTCCAATACAAGACACATGGGGCTGCGATGTGCTCCAAGTCATAATTAATAATATTTAACAAGGTTTTCATTTGGACAAAAAAAAAAACCTTTTTAACTATTGATTTATCGCACTGGGAAAACGGGCCGGATTATTGATATTTACTCTATAAATATAGCCTACACATTATTTCGTTTTTCTAATATATACATTTTCACGATAAATGCAATGCACGTGCTGACTGATTTGTCTGTAAATTTTACAAGTTACACATATATTCAGTAAAAATAATTTCGATGAAAATATTTGCTGCAGACAACCCAAGCTTTAGATTTTAAATCCCTTTAATTACAAAATGAAAGCCTTAAGCGTGACTTTATACAATTAAACATTTATATATTTTTAGCAATGTAAAGGAAAGGTTAAATGAATTTTAAATAGCTGTGTAACATACATACTGACATCCACAAAGTGCGTCGAAAGGAAAGAAAATTCCCTGAATTTCAGGATCCACCACAAAACAATCATAAGTAACATTTACAGGGAAAAATAACATATTTTTGCGGATATATGTACAGAATTATAGCTCAAGCGGTAGCCGCGGTTTATTTAGCTCCATCTTTTTGCGCATTGATCCAAACCAAATGTCCGCTTTTACAACACTGAGCCTTGACAAGACTCTTATCGTCCCGAAAGTTGTTTGTTTGTGCAGAGCAGAAATAACCAGTGTTGCGCTTAATTTGTTTCCAATGCCTAAGAGTCACACGTCGACTCGTTTTGCGAGGAAATGCAGAATGCTAAAAGTTTTTCACATACTCCAGACCCGTTTCCTTGTCTCGATTCAGCTATGAGGAAAATGGATTTGAGGTCATAAATCACGTTCAGGACTCGTGGTGAGGAGACTGATCTTTGACCGTGACCCGGGGGTTTACGCCGTCTAAAATCAGTTCCGGCGATTCAGACCTGGGGGTCTCCAGGTTACTAGTGTCGGTGTCACTGTCGCTGCCCTTTTTGCCTCCACCTCCGGCGGTGTGTGTTTTGATGTGTTTGCTCAAGTGGTCGCTCCTCATGAAACGCTTGTTGCATACCGGGCAGGCGAACCGTTTTTCCCCCGTGTGAGTGCGCAGGTGCCTCTGAAGCTCGTCTGACCTGGTGAACCTTTTGCCACAAAAAAGCCAGTTGCACACAAAGGGCCTCTCGCCGGTGTGCCATCTCAGATGCGCTTTGAGATGAGATGTCTTACCGTAGACTTTACCGCAGCCCGGGATGTGACAGCTATGAAGTCCTTTCCTGCGCAAGCTGGCACCCGCAGGGCCGAGGCGCTCTGCCTCCTGACAGTTCGGGCAGTCGCACGTGGCCCGTCCCGAATATCTCCTGGACGACCTGGACGAGGTTCCTATGCCCGAGCTGGCACCCGATATCATAGCGTTTGTGGCCGATGCGTCCGTATAAGTGGGGATGACAGTTTTGAAGCCTTCCTGTGTCAACAGGTGCTGGCTCGTTGACAGGAGGTGGGACGCCGTGGGACTGATGCCAGTGGAGCTGAACGCGGAGTGCGTGAGGCTCGAGAAGTCCGGGTTGTAGCCGCTGAGCTGGGAGTGGATGGCTTGTGGGGTTCCGGAGTGCAGTGAAGTTTGCAAAGTACCTGCCGGATTTTGAACCTCGAGCCACGAGCCCGGATTCGTGTGAACGTCCCACCATGCTGACGCGCCGTTGGTCACCTCACCCGAGATGGTGGAGTGAAAGCCGGACTTGTACCACGATTCGTACGGGTGCGCCATGCCGACCCGCGGGTATAGTGTCTCTGCTGCCGACGTGTGAACTTTGGAAATGAACGCAGACTGTCCGGGCTCCTGCGAGGAAACGCTTGCCGTGTTGGAGAATAAGCTGCTGTATTCGCTGGAGAACGCAGAGGACGTTGGTGAGGTGGAGGCCAGACAGAAAGCGCTGTTGCCTGTGCCGGTGGTGGTCGTTAATCCGGAGGTGTTTCGGCTCGTCGCGACCGTGAATCCTGGCAGGCTGGATCCCAAGTTGCAGCTCGACGAAGATCTTTTCCAAGGATGAAATCCGCCTTTGGAAAACGCGCTGGAGTCGGGTAAAGTCGTGAGGGGGCTGGTGTTGCCGATCTTGTTGCAGGTTGCAGCCAGCATAGCTAAAGGGGTAGTTCCAAACCGCGGCTCTTCCTGTGTGTGGAGGGAAAGTTTGTGCTTTTTACTAGACAGTAAAGAAGAGTTGGAATGTTCAGAAAAGCAAACAAATAGCCTGTTCATTACCAAAACACCAATCACCCATCAAGCAGAAATAACTAAGTAGCTGTACTTTCTTGTTGCAAACTTTTAACAGAGTTGTATGTGTTGTCATGTCTTTATATAATAATCACATCTGATGAAATTTCCGTTTAGACTATAAAATGAGCAAGAAGCACAAACTTTACTGTCATGTTTTTAGACAGTATACTCAACAACAAACACGTTGCAATAGTTCTTAATGTTACAGCGTCAGTTCCGCGTTCTGGATTCATTACAAGTTTTCAAAAAGCACGAGCACACAAACGAGTTCTCAAAAAAAATACAGATTAAAAATAAAAACTACTTTGTGCAAGTTAATAAGTGTTTCAAATGGCATCGTTTTTGTTTGTAATTTAAAGTTTCTATTGAAGAATTTAGATAAAAGTTTGATGTCAATAACCAATACTTAACACAGAAAATGTAAAGCATCTCCTTGTCTTAATTAAAATAAATCGGTGCTTACCCCAAGTATAGACGTAGCCATATCCAGGCCCTTTCCTAGAGCAACTCTTTGAAGAGAACAATGAGTGAATGTTGCTGTGTGACTGAGGGACACTGCGCTCAAGCTTTCTCTCTCTACTCGAGATGTATAGTGAGCGCGTGCTTTGAAGTACAGCTGGCTGCAATACGCAGCCAATCTGAGCGCGCGCCGCGACGCGTCCGACCAATAAGCGACGCGACCATGACAGAAATACTAAAGCTGTACGTCAATCAATGACTGGGGTACTGATCCTACTGTCATGCAATAAGCTATCAGCTATTTTTCAACGTTTTATATATATATTTGGCCATCAAGGCGCAGTATCTGCACAGAGTTTAGTGCTCGGGGCTTATTTTGGTATTTAATAGGCATCTTGCGGCGGTAAGCTTCTTATCTTGATTTTGTGCATGATGTAATTTAATGTTTTTGTTTGTTTGTCGATACAGACGCATGTCTTTTAAATGAAAGATTTACGCGCGTAACCATTTTCAGTTTTAACCTCACTTAAATATTAACCGATGTATTATTTTCAGTTAGATAGCTATGAGTAGGTAGTTGTGTTGTGGTTTGATTAAAAAAATTAAAATATTATTTTAAAAATATTATCGTTAGCGTTATTATTAGGTAATATTACCACGTTTTTACCCTGACACGGGTCCATGAATGGCATTTTAATATAAACGTGTTCTCTTAAACATTCTTGCTGTAAAATTTGGTAATACACAGAGCCCAAAATATTTCGAACTTTCAAATTAGGACCGGTCACCGCAGAAGATTACACCTGGATCAAGAGGACTGATCTCACAACAGGTGTGTAGACTTTTGTGCTGGTGTGTGTTTGTATGTGTGAAAGAGAGACAGAAAGAGGGAGGGATATGGGGGTATGTAGGTTACAGTTTGGGGTGTTAATGCGCGCGCGCGCTCTGCCTCGCGGTCTCTCTAAATACCCGTAGGATAGCCAGAGCGCGCATGACCCCAAATTCAGGAAATTATTAAAAAAAACAAAAACGTTTTTTTTTGTACTACTTTAACTTGAGTTCCAAAAAGTTAATGACTAAGTTGTTAAATAAATAAATAGGCCTACTAATGGTTTTGGATGCAGAACAGAGATGAAACAATTAAATACTTTTTTAAAATATATTTTTTTTTGCTTGCTGATAATTTCCCTTTCTCCCATCAGTGGTTCTTTTTATATAAAAAGATCAATGCATTATAGTAGTGTGTTGCGCTGCTTGTTAAAACATTTAAAGGTAATGACATAATGTAAGAATGGCCTGCTTTGGAGTGAATCGCTGTCCTTTTAAAAGTTAAAGCAATTTTCTTGAGAATTGCCCCGCCGAAACGCTGTGCATTACAGTATTCAAAATGACCAAATAATGCTCCATTATAGAGGCTGAACGCTGCCAGTCAGCCTGGATGCAATTTACTCCAGAGCGCTTTGCTTTAAATTCCCTCCTATGGAGAGAGCTGGGGAATATAAAACAATTTATTCAAATACGAGCGGCGGAGTCTCGAAAATCGCTTGATTTGCGCAATCACTGCAAATTGACGGAGGAACAATTAACACTATTAAACGTCTGTTCAGCATAAACAAATTGGACTGAGGCTCACAAAAGTTTAGGTTACATATTTAGATATGAATGCATGCGCAATGCATGTGAATGCACACTGGCACTCCATCAGAAATAAAATCAAGAATTAAACTGTATGATATTGGAAGTATGAGTGGTACATTTCTTAACAGGCGAGGCAAAATGAATGCAAAATAAAAACGGATGTTAAATATATTCGATTAATGTATAAATTGATTTACATACTAGAGATCCTCTGTCAGCATTTATGTAAACGTATTAAATACAGAAAAAATATTTAGGCCTATAATATAAATATATATATATTTATAGATGTATTATAAAAACAAATAACAGCAACATTAAATACTATAATTAAAGTGTAAATATAATTTAATACATTTAACTGTGCTGGCCTTGTGACATGTTTGTAATTTGCTAAACCTTAATTTCTTTAGTTACTAAAAAAACTATATATAGATAATTACGATATCCAGTATATCTCTCAATATATGCAATCAGTATAATCTTTGTATTAGTTCACTCTATATATTTTAATTTTAAACTTTTAGGCTAAATATAATTTTATATATAAAATACACACATTCCGGCTATGTGGTAATTAGGAACCTATTACAAGTCATTAGATTGATCAATGTACCTTAAACAATGTGAGTGATTTATTTGCTAAGAACAAAACGCTGCGCATCTATTGTCACGAGTGACGATATACATCCATCACAGTGCTAAACAACACAAGATGAATGATTAATCCGGACCTATTCATTAAAAGGGTCTGGCCAGCTCCTATAAGCCCTATATTGATACAAATGCAGGGATGGAGGTTTCAGAGCAGAATTTTTGTCGCTTGCCGCTGGGATTAATTTGTCCCCACCCTTAAGAGGAAAAGCGCATTTGTGGATAATTAACTAATCTGGCTCATTTTAAATCCCTCTCTACTACAGGTCCTTCACTTGATCACCCCAAACAGTCTGCTCTCCCCCCATAACAATCCAAACAGAGTCAAAACAAATATTAGCTCGCATCTCACTTACATCCATCCCTGTTGCATATTGTGTCACTGCTCAAGGCTGCTTTTGCGATTGAACGATTTTTGTCTGTAAAAGTGTTACGAGGCCAGCAGTAATTTTCCTGTGTGTGTGTGTGTGTTTTGCTCTTGATGATTTTGACAATAAAACAAATGCCTGCTATGTCCGTTGACAGGTTCAAGCATGTTCAATGATTCGAGGCTGTAAGCAAAAACTGACTGCTTCATCATTTATTTGCATGCAGCAGCAGAATACCACTGTGAAAGGACACGGGTTTAGGAGAATGTCTTTATGCTCTTACGCATTTTGGCGCAAAACAATGCGCAGTGAAGCAGGTTAACTCATGTGCGTCTTCAATAAAGCAGAACATTTTCTCTCAATTATTTCAGTTTCACTAGCCTATTTGATGGTTTGCTTTTAGTTTAAGAAAAAAGAAGACATAGATGGGATCATGAATGCGTTTAATGATTTAGGAAATGTTTTTATCAATTTCCCCTTAATTTGCTCTATTATGTCTTCATAACAAAATGCCTCTATTTTTTATGTATGCATCTCTTTTATGCGGTCACCAGTGCACGTGCTCGCCGCGTAAATACGCTAGAAGTGAGCATTCAACCTTTAATTCCCGTGAAAGTCAAATTTGAATACATGACAGCTATGAATAATTGTTGACGTTACGTCATCAAAGTCACCAATCGTCTACATTTTATTTGAGATGTAAACTTCACTGATGTCCGTCCAGTGTCAGGTGCATTTTAAGGAGATGTGTTCAAATATCTGTCTGCATCAATTAACATCATCTCACGTTTAAAACCTTTTGTGATTAATACCCAAACATTGTGATCTTATCTGTGCGCATTGAATTCATCACTCTTTGGTGGCTTTTCTCTGACGAGCAGCATGCAGGTCATGGCGATTGATGTCGTGTTTGTTGCTACAGTAAGTGGTCGGTGAATGTTATCTATTATCCTCTCCGTGTCACAATAAAGCAGCAGTTACACTGCGCGCACCAATGCATGCTTACTACTTGCAAATGCATGCAAATTTGCATGTGTATAGTATGTGCGTTTTTCCTGTAGATGTCTGTTAATGTTCACTATTGCGTCTTGGGTATGCAACTATGAATGCACTTTTTACCTTTCATTTCATTGCATTAGATTTTAAACATTCTGTTATTATTAGTATTAAAAAAAAATTATAATTGTTTTATATAAAAAAAAATGATGTTTTAGCAGGACAGAAACATGATTGGGTATTTTTTTGTTTGGTCCCACTGAAAAGCATTTTTCAGGGAAAAAACAATGTGACTGTCACAGCTGATCACGAGACTCTGTCGTGTATGTGACACGCGGAGGATCCAGCTCAGATAAACACACGGGCCAACAGGTGCGCAGTGAAACAGCCGAGACTGTCTCAGCTCAGACTCGACACGACGAGTCTCTGCTCTGTAATCTCATGCGCAGAGGGATGAGATGCGCGCCCTCCACCACTGCAGAGATCCACTGACTGATGGATCTGTTCATAGATTTATCAGCAAGAAAAAGATTCACTATAGAAATACCATGGTCATATATCATGTTTTTTTTTTGGACACTAAAACATGATGGTTTAGCATTAATTGGTTTAAGCATAAATGCCATATGGATGTGGTAATCAAACACTGTGGCACACACCTGAGTATCATGGTCTGTGTAATAATAAAATATACGGTGTTTGGAATGATAACAGTTCTTAGAAATACCATACAGTACCATTAAATATACTATGTGTATATTAAAGTATGACATAATTCAAATGTGATACTTTAAATTTGTTTTTTTTTTAGAGTTTGCAAGAAAAATTATATATATAGATATCTGAAGGCAGATTACATTTAATTTCTTGTTGTTCACCATTATTATCGGGTTCAATCTGATTTGATGGACCTTAGCCAATTTTATTCAGGTGTTTACAGACAGGTTCCTGTAGTACTTTAGAGGTCACCCTTAAGGTGCCCTTGACTTCTATTCTGCTGTCAGATTGAACAGCGTTATTCTGGGCAGCGAAAGACCTCGAGCCCTGTGTTATCAGTCTGAAGCAATTTCAGCCCTATTGCTTTTTGAGTTTCGACCATTCACATTCCCAGCAGCAGGTGAGGTGGAGACAGCTGCTCTCGCGGTCACCCGTCCCAGAGTGAAGGACTCTTCAGCTGGCGCACAAATCGTTCTTTCAGCTCAACATGGGGTCGTGGTCTCACGCCGTCACTCCACCCGCACAAACAATTTACCCCCAAATCCGACAGATCTATTATGGGATTAGAGGCCTTGTTATCAGGCTTTGTGTTGGAATAAAACCAGGGCATCCTTTATATTCCAAACATCTAATGTATATCATTTCATTGTCTTTTGTGCTTAAGAAGAAATGAGATGATGCAGCTATGTTCTCCTATGTTTGCACAGGTCTGATCTGGTCTGTGTGTGCACCACATCTCTCTGTTTGCAGGAAGTCACAACGGTGCGCCGCATCCCAAGGTTTCCTCTTCTGCATCACTGAGCCAGATAAAAACACTGACTTCAGGCACCACCAACGCTGCCGTTCGCCCTCGCAAACACACTCACACCTGCCAGGTATGGGGTTTGTTTCTCTCTGCCGTCCGTCTGTCTGTCTCTGGATTTGTTGAATATTTAGACATGTTGTTCCTGCGCCTGCTGCAGTTTGTCGGTTAGGGTGCAAGAGTGTAATGCTGTAAAAAATGAAATGAGGATTAAAAAAATAAGACTTTCACACCATGTTCGTACTTGGTATCAAGCATGTGTTATAAATAAACACAAACATGCTATAATTGGTCACCCCCCCCCCCCTTCATGTATCATTATTCACATTCCCTATAGCCAGCCACACCTAGTGTATGAATGCCATTCCATATATATACAAGTGTCATCTGTTGACAAATGATGCTAGAGATTTTTGTAATGACATTTAATAGTTCTGGTAGATTTTAAGTGGGTGTAAGTTTCTCTGAATTTCACACAGGTGTCCTAATAGAGTTACTAGAAACTGTTTATGCTCATTTTAAACACAGCATTTGTTTTTTCATCATTTTTTCATGAAAAGTGAAAATGTGTGATATATCCTTAAATGCTTTTAATGAAATGCCACTTGTTTGTTGTGAATTAGTTGTCCCAGTGGCTTTCTAGGGCCAGTGCACCTTCCCAAGCATGTTTGTTGCTGAACAGATTCGCTGTAAGGTTTATTTTTCTTGTCTGATGTTGTAATCGAGTTTACCTTAGGTTTTACGATCGGGTGTGTAGGACGTATGTAACATAAGTGTTTTTTCTTTCTTTGCGAGGGGGGGGGGGTGGTGGTATGTAAAGGCTTCCAGTCACGCAACAGTTTTCTGTTCTGAGTTGAGTCATGTACGAGAGCGTCTGTCTGGCCAGGTCGGGATGGGACCGCACCTGTTCCCTCTCACACACTTTTATCTGCGCAACCGTGAGCAATGCAGTGACTCTGAAGTTTTATGGCTTCATCATCGTGATCACAGCGCACGCATCTGAAAAAGGCCACCCCATGCTGGCATGTTACTTAACAAAAAACAACACCACCTGGAGTCATTCTGAACGTAGGTTAGAAATATGTTTGGTCTGTATCTGAGCATTTCTGGAGCTTGGACTGTGTTTTGCAGCTAAAGTAATACTTTCCCAATATGCAGTGTCAAGGATAAAGTCTACCTGCTAAAATAATGAATGTTTCAAAAACCAGTTTCACAAATACTGCCATGCTGGTCAGACGTGTTTACAATATAAAAATATGATATTCAACAAGAATAAATGTGGCTCACGACTTTATTTTATTTATTCTTGGATTGGCTGAATGAAAACGTGTGCGACCCTGTCTGTGAAATACAGGGAAATCCTAACCCTAAGTCTTCTAATCTAATGATGGGATTAGGAGCATCAAAGTTGGATTTCACATTGATTTAAATCCTTGAAACGCCCTTACTCAATCAATATTAAAGATATCAAGATCATATTTCTTTACATTATGTAGGATGATTTTCGGGTATTCACTGGAAGGGTCACATCTAGTTTTCTTTATAAGAGGGGTGGTTGGAGGGGAGTAGTTAGATGACATTTAAGGGGATTGCTAAAAGTATTTTTTTTCTTTAGAATAATGTGGAGTCGTTTCATAATAAGAAATGTGTATTATTGTGAAAACATTCTTAATTTCCATTTTCTCTTTAAAGACCCCATGAAATGACAAGCACAGTTTTCTTTCCTATGTCGAAACTTGGGGAGGGAGTTGAGGCAGGGTATAGTGTAAGATGCGTACCTCTTTTCTAATAGCCAATAACCTACACGCAGTTATAAATCAAGATTTTATTCTTGGCAGGTGGCATTAGAGGGTGGGACTTTCTCATTCCACAGCAGATTTTATTGGTCATATATTTAAAAACACAGTGGGTGCATGAAAAGTCATAAGTGCTCCTGTATAGCTCAATGGGAGAGTAATGCGTTACCACTGCAAAAGGTCATTGGTTCGAACCCTTGGAACACACATGCTGAAAAATATATATATAACTTTGTAAGGCAATTTAAGTCACTTTGGATAAATGCGTCTAAAAAATGTGTAAATGTAAGTGTAAGTGATTTGTGCATACAGTATAGGGCAGTTTCCCGGGCAGGGTTCATGTTAATCCAGGACTAGGCCTTATTTATATTAGGTCATTTAAGACGTTTTCACAAACATACCTTACAAAACACTACAGGTTTGCATCTTAAGGCAAAACAAAGTCGATGAAATATGCTAAAATTAAACAGGACGAGGTGTTTTTAAATTAAAGCAGCTTAAACATGCATTTTAGTCTGGGACTATAGGATAAGCCCTGTTATGGAAACCACCCCTATGTACTAAAATATAGTTCGTCAACTCTCACTGTAAAAAATGATATTTTGGGTATACTTAAAATATATCATATGCACCATGTTTGCTTCATGCTTTTTAAGTAAATTCAACTTTAAACAAGATTTAACGTCAATATAACAAGAAAAACATCATTGTATTTACACAAACATTTGAGTTTATTCAACTTTCTTTACTTAAAAAACAAACAAAAACAAACATGTAATGCCCAAGTAGACTGTACTCAAATTGTTAAACTTCATGGCTGCTTCTTAACAGTAAAACGTTGGTTAAATAAAAAAAAACCTTCTAAAAAAAGTAAGTTTATTCAACCTATATTTTTCACCTAAAGTGACATTTTAATTTGAAAACAAAAAACTTAGATTTTACATTACTGATTGAAATATTTTATTATTTTGATCTAACTTTTCACTTTTTACAGTGTATGGCAGTCATTTCATGGACTTCCTTCACCTCAGAAATGCACAGCAAAGTGTATTTTTAATGTGGGACTTCATTATTGTGGAAATGTAATGTGTTGAAAAGAGTCCATGTTTACCAAAGCAAACAATGATCACCTGCATCATTTACAACAAAACAACACTGTAAAAAATCTTTGCTTCCCTCAAATGTTTTTGTTGAATCAACTCAGATTTACAAGTCATGTCAACTTACTATTATTTATCTTGAAAAGAGATGAGTTATGAAACTATAAAACTTATGAAATGAAGTTGACTTTTTTCAAATATATTTGATAAGTTACAACAACTCAACTGTAGCTATAACAACTCATCTCTAGTCAAATAATAGATAAATAATAGTAAGTTGAAATGACTTGATTCAACAAAAACATTAAAGGCAGCAAATCATTTTTTATAGTGAAGATAAACGGAGCCTAAACCTCTTTATACCTCCTATTAACAACTATTTAAATGCCCCATCAGTTCTTATTGTTTGAAAAACCACGAACAATCAAAATATTCAAGCGCAATTGCTTATGGGTAATCATAGTTAAACAACTCAGATTTTTCATTTCACTTTATGTATACCTTTAAGTTTATCTTATAGTTTATTTTTTGTGTGTTGCATAAACAATGCATTTTAAGTAATGTAAAAAATATTATAAATATGTTTTTTTAAGTGTAAGCTACTTTTCATGATACGTCGTCGTGTAAGCCCAGACGAGTTGACTCTACTTAAAAAACATAGGGTAGCTCGCTGCCCTAAACGTTTGTTAAACAAACAAGTAATTTTGAGGTAAACAAACAAGTAATTTTAAGTTAAATCTACTTAAAATGGCTGAACAGGCCATTTAAATTTTTCTTAACTGAATGTAAAACGTCGTGTTCCAGTAATATATCCTTGTTTAATTAACTAAACATTTCCATTTCTATAAATGGTCAGTTAAGAATATGAGAAACTCAACAACAAATAACAACTTTTATAAAACTTGTAACGTTAAGAGAAGTCTGCAATCTTTAAAAAGAAGATGCCTTGCAAAGCAAAAGTAACATTAAGAAAACACAGGTAAGAACTTCACACAAAGACCTCAACACTGAACACACAAGTCTCAATAATGGTGACATCAAATCTTGTGAAGTGAAAAGATAAGCTCTTGCACTTTACCACAAAAATAATAAGCTACAATGATAACAAAAAACAACTGCAGTAGTATAAATGAAGAAAAATAAACAGCAAAACAACACTCAAGTAACCGTAGCAGTTAATTTATGCATGCTGCAATGCACAATAAGTAAAATTTTCAAATCCAGAGACTTAAATAAGCTAAAATAGGTTGATTCAACTCAAAATTTCATGTTGAATGAGAGACATAATACAATTCATGCATTTAACTTAAAAACTTGCGTTTTTCAGGGTTTAGGTTATGTGTACTTATTTATTGGGGTTGTTGAGGTGGCGAATCACGTTTTAAAGTGTTCGCGGTACACTTGTGTTCAAAATGTTCAACGCTAAAAGACACTAAACTCCAATGGAGATTTCATGCGTTACTAACAACAGCATAATAAATACACAATTCAAACCCTCACGTATGAAAGACTTGATTAAACATGTCTCTTGAAAAGATCAATATCTGCCATAGGCGTTTGAACGTTAAAAATAAAAAGCGTGTTTAATGAAATCCAAAAAGAGAATTTAGCACAGGCTGACTTTGATACGCTCCTAACGGCATTTCTTTATCTTCATTAAGAGGCTGACATTCCCAACAGCTTAAAGACAAACTGTTTGTCTCTGCCTTATTATGGCGACTAACTACAAACTGTCATTCGGTATCGGCGGAGCGGTCCGCGCTGAATGCTTATCACATGTCATCTCTGCGTGGCAGCACAGAAATTACGCTCCTCTCATGTCTCTTTTGTGCTCTCGACATCGTCTTTGTCTTATGCAATTAAGGTGTTACACGGTAGAATAATTTAAATTGCCGGCACTAAAATGGAGACGGAGGCTCTCTTTAAAAATAGCAGAATTTGTTTACTGATTGTATGCAGCTATTGACTTTCCCATTACGGGAGAAGAGCTCTGATTAGTGGATGTGCCGTTTACAGGACGAGCGAGAGGTGCTGGAGACAGGGTTACAATACAGAGCCTCCATTCTTATTGTCTAGCCAGTCTCTATGGTCAACGTTATCGCTGGTCACTGGAATGAATTGGTGTCACAGCATCTCCAAGGCCATTTTTCAGTAGAGACACTCCTGCGTTACCTCTCCAAACTACTTTTGCTTTCTCTACAACTATTAATCTACATTTTCTCTATTAATATGAACATAAATGGAGAGCAATGCAAACTTGTAGTTCAAGCCAGGAGATGAGAGTCAACCTTTATGCAGTAATGAGTTTAGTTTGTATGTTGATATCTAAGGAGAGAGATCAACCCAACCTTGCAAATCCTAACAAGGAGCCACTCAGTTCGCAACAAAAATATTCAGTCCGGAAGAAAACCGTGTTTATTTGAGAGCATTTCATTGCATAACATGATGGTGGACAAATAGTGTGGGGGATGCATGTAGATGAAAAGACTTCTGTCGGTTTTCTTTGTGATCTGATGGCTGGCAAACAGTAAAGGTGTCTTCACGTTGCAGAGTTAAATAAGGTCTGTGCAAGTTCAATTACAGTCTATATCCACTTAAGAAAGCAGTTATGCTAAACAACTAGTTATAAATTATAAGCAGTCAACAAGCTATTGAAGCATTTGGACGGGTGACATTATCTTCTATATAACTGTTTTTATTATTGAGTATCTTTATCAGAGTAATGGCATTTTAAAATTCCATTTTAGCATGGATGAAAAATTAAAAAGAACAAATTTCATATCTTAATATAGTAAATTATAGTGATAAACATCAGCATTTCACTGCATAGTTTAAAATGTATCATTTGCAATTTCATACACTGCAAAAAAATGACAAATATATATAAAAAAATATTCTGCCAGTGGGGTAATAAATTCTTGAAGTGTTTAGGACAAGTATTTCAAGTTTTTTTTACCCCATTGGCAGATTTTTTTGCTTGTTTTAAGTTAGATTAAATTTTTTGTCTTAAAACTAGACTTATTTTCTTGGGTCATTAGGAAATGCGTCTTGATTTAAGAATTTTTATATATTTTTTTGTACCGAAAACAAGACAAAAAGACTAAGTAAGAAAGTCATTTTTTTAATGTATAGTAAGATTACTGTAATGTTAATATATCTTTATATCAACACAAAAGTGCTGCAAATATAAATGATTTGCATAAGAAAGTCACAAATTAATCTACAAAAAAAGTTTCATCGCAATGTTTAGATGTTTAGACTAAAATTAATCTGATGATAGCGAGAGAGAACATTTAAAGTGCAATCAAAGTGTTTATAAGAAATTTGGGTCGCTACGCCACCATGTTTGCAACGCTTCCAGGTCTTACTAAAGCAGACCTGTCAGATACTGCGCATGCGCAAACAATCATCTTGGACTGTTGCAAAGAAAAGGCGAGTCTGTATAAGCCCCTCCTCCAGATGATGTCATTTTTAAACGCTTGACGATTGGCTCTTTTTACTGGAAGATAGACTTTCTTTTCTAGAGCAGCCATATTGACCTTTGGGATCTCCTCCATTCATAGCAATAGCAGTGATGCAATTTTTTTTGTATTTTTGGCAGGTATGCACAATAAATCAAAAACCTTATAAGAATGTGATGCATTGTTATTGCAGTTGTCAAAAACCAATCTATAACACATCTGAATATCAAGATAATATCAAATGAAATTAATCAAATTAATCTTTTATCAGTTTACCCAAGACATTTCAACACTTATCAGTTGTGTTATCTGATGGCAAGGTTTCTTGGCAAGTTAAGTCCTTAGAGACTACAAACCACCGTTGGAGCTTCTGTGGAGACAATATGCAAAGACATAAGAATTTAATCACAATAAATAGTCACTTTAATTGCATCTCTTCCACATAACTGACGTGTGCATGTGCTTTTGTAATGTAGATTAAGCTCAGATTTGTAGTTAAAATGACATCAGGGAGTTTCCTCGAACTCTGTCAACATGACTCACTGGGTTTCCATCGAAACATGTAGCGAATCTTTTCAAAATTGGCAAAAAAAGAAAAACAAACAAATATGAATTAGGTGCGTTTCCATCAAGTTGTTAAAGCGGATGATGGTGGTAACTAGTGGTACCTACTAACCAACAGTAAATAAAACAAGACACACTTAAAAATAAAAAAGTCAAAAACCACCTCAAGCAAGCGTATAAACTTTTGCAAATTAAGGGATTTTTATTCGAAATTTGGCATTTTCGTCACTCGCTTCTTTTGCGATACTTCAAAATGCGCATAAAATTGGGTCGATGAAAACACACCAACAGCAATTTCTGTTTCTTACCTTCATCCAGAGACATGACAATACAACACTTGCAGACACATTTTCATCGTATTTCTGTGTTCATCACGCACCGGACATATTTCGGCATTTGACTTAAATTTGTTAAAACAGTGGCCAGTAACACACTTACTGTATGTGAATTCATCATTGGTGCCGTGCATTGGGGTACTGTATGTGAATAATAATTCACATTCTTGTGAATAATAAAAATAATGAAAATAGCATGCAAACAGGAGTCATGTAAACATTTTACTGTGATTAAATCCTTACTCTGGTTATTGGAAATAATGGCATTATTGGTGCACATTTAAATGTAGTCATTAAGACTTGGACATGCTTGACCTTCGCTCCTAAGCAGACATTTAGCAAACCCTGAACACTTTGAAACCGCTTGCAATTCTCTGGCACCGGCCCAATGAGTTTCACATGGGCAGTCAGACTCGGCACTCATATTTTCTTTAGAAAAATGTAGATATCTAGTCCTAGTCTACATTTGTGTTTTTTGCTGTACTTGTGTTGCATATTAAAGATATTAAACGCTTCAACTCCTTTGACGTTGTGGTATTTTATAGCTCTCTGTATGTTTAGAAATATCCAGCTCCTTTTTTATCTCCATCATAAACAAAGCCTGTGAATGGAACTGGAAAACCAGCTCATAAAACAGACACTTTTCTTTTATGAATTTACGGCTCACTGTTTTCGCTCGTCATTGTTTTCCTTGAACAGATTCCACTGAGAATAAATGGTTCCTCCACCACTTAACCATTAACAATTTCTGTCTTTGTTTTGTAATTATAGAAATGTTTTATCCAGTGTCAGCAGGGACATGTTTCAACATCCAGGGCTCTTCTTTTTATAATTATATGGTAGTGGGAACACGCTTTTTCTTGCATCGAGATGAACGTTTGCCAAAATGCATTGAATGTTCTACATAAAACTGAGCATCGGCACAAAAACTCCAGATTGTGCGAACAGGGTGTTTATGGAAGTTCGCACTGTACAGCAAACTGTAAATTCATCTGTAATGATTATAGATGGACATGAGTAGGTGAATGGCAGGGGGCATAATGTCATGGTCGTGTGTGTCAAGTGTCACGATACTCACATGAAACACAACCCTTAACCCTAACCCTACCTCAGCCTAACTGATGGTTTCAGTAAACCTTTCTTTAAGCATGTTGCAATGCATTGTGGGATTGGTGTGTCTATGAAGGATACATGTAATATATTTTGATGTGATGTATCTTCCTTTTGGAACAGCTGATGATCGCATAAAATGCAGCCTCTGTGGGCAGCTCACCAGGTTTTGGAACAGAGCAATTGTGTCTCGCTATGATAGCCGAGGTTGTTTCATGGGTTGAACCACTGCCGGCAGCTTGTCTGTAAGCAGACGTAGAGCAGCTTTATCAGCGTGTGATTGGAGCCAGGCAGCGGTCGGACTGGAATTGCCGCCTCTTGCAGAGACTTTTGAAGTGCAAGGAAACGTTGCTCAACCTTCTACCCAGCGTGTGCGTGTGAGCGGCTCGGATATATTTTCTGGTACTCTAATGATTCCCAAAAAAGCTGTGTCAACAGTGGATTCACTTTCACTGCAAGCTTCCAAAAACTATTTGTGAGGAGTTTGGGGATCTGAGCGCTGAAAACCGAAGCCTCGACGTGCCTCGTTTTCCGAAAGAGGTCCGCGCCGCCTAACCCATGGGATACTTCAGCCGAGAGACATGTGGTCGTCCTCCTCTCAGTCTATCTAAAATGCTGCAGTCTGGTGCGCATTATGAGCTTCTTTCCATCCCACACTGTTATTCTTGCTCAACTCCCATTAGCAGCCCAAAGCTCCCCGGAGCAGCACATTTTCACATAGGCTGGAAGCGGCTGATCACTTGGACCGCCACTGTTGTGCTTGGCCTCTCCAAATCGGCACCTTTTGTAGTGACTCCGGCACCTGCGTGCGGCAATTCGCCACGGCACACATACCATGTGGAAATTGCCAGACTATGGAAGATGGCTTGATGAGAAATCCTCTCATGTTTACACAGAGTTGGTACCAAGCCAAACAATAAGCGAGAAGCGAACGCCTTCGATTCAAATGATTTGATGTGTTAACTGGCACCGAGCCCACCCTAACCTGATTTTTGTGGCGAATTACCCTTAAATTCTTGAATTTCAGCATTTGACACCTCAAAGCTGAAATATGGTTTACCATATTTCATATTTTATCAAATATCCCTGAGAGATGCTCTGTGATGTGGCATGTTAATAAACAGGCATTTTTGCGCTATAACAATCTGTCCACATGAAATTCTCTGTTAGCTAGCCAGCAGTCAGCATCCCATTACTCTAGGATGACTGTTTGATGTCATTCATATGATTTTTATCTCCTAATGGTGGTTTGAAAATAACCTACACAAGTGTATGGAAACATTGGGTAATGTAAAGTGTTGTCACATTGTAATTTAAGATTTACTTTTGTGCTATCGGGTGCTCATCTTCCCAACTGCCCAATGAATTGTTGCTCTTGATCTAAAATACTAGTCAGCATTTCATGACATACGCAACTGGTAGTATGGTAAAATATGAAATTAGACACTTACTCTCCATGCTGGTTCAAGATGGGTTTTTTCGTAGGACCAGCGTGAATGTCGTTGATGGTTCATAGTGTTTTATGATGACTTGTGCTGGTTTATGTGGTCACTGTAGTAAAACCATGATTTTGCCAGTGGGAATAAATACACAAAAAACATTTAGGTGGTGGTGGACAAGCATAGCAAAAGTTGCTCATATTTCTTTTCCATACTTCACATGCAAAGGATATGACTTAACCCTATAAAGTGATCAGATATACAAGAAAACAGTACAATAAAACATACAAAAAATACCCATAAACCTGCATTAAAGAAGTGGCCTGGGCCATCTAGAAACCAGAAGCCCTTTCAACATAGACAGTTTCAGCAGTAACAACACAAACAAGTGGCTTTTGTGGAACTCACGTAACTTCCAATAAACTACGCTAGGAATAAATAACAACAAAGTCCTTTTAAAGAAGTTTATTTATATAACAATCAAAAAATAAACAACGCGTAGATTACCTAGGAAACCAAAACATTTGTTATTTTCGACGAGGTATTTGTTAAAGAGTTCAGTTTAGCAACTAGTTAGACCATTAAACAAACAGAAACCGGAAATAAAGTTCCAACCAGAACCGCACATGCATCCGATGAAACCGTCTATAAGCAACCACCCACAGCATACTAGCATTGCATGGCTTAGCATCCCTCATGAACCAATCTAGTTTGGTATTTTTCTTAAAGTTGTAATCCATACGTTTTCAGATATAAATGAGCAAAATTCAATTATTGCAGAAGTACATTAAATAAAATTGTGTTCTCCTTACCCTAATTTGATAATTTATAATTTGATCTCTCATTACGTAGTCTGACTTCCTTTGAGTTCAAGCTTAGAGGTCCAAGGTCCAACCTGAGATCTGGGCAGGTTCGGCTCTAATGACGCTTTTCCATTGCATAGTACCCCACGGTTTGGTTTGGGTCAGCTTACTTTTATGAGCTTTTCCACTGGTCGGGGTTCCAAATGATCCGAGCTGATACCAAAATGTGACGGGAAAACACCACAGATCACTGATTGGTCTGAAAGAATCGTCACTACCAGTGTCATCGCTATAATGTAAAACATTAGCTTTACCTTCATGGTAAAAGGTAACGTTCAGAGGTAATGTTAGTGATGAATGCGATGTGCAAACATCTATTTGTGGTGCTCAATTTAAATTTTGTGGTGGACTGAGAAATAAATGAATGTATGGGAATCTACAACAACGCTCTCACTTGATGATGTCACAGCAGTAGGCAGCGCAAATATAACAACACGCCTATAATCCCTCCCAATTCGAGGTGTTACTAAACTCGATGGAAAAGCTAACCAAGCCAAAGTGAGGTGAGCTGACCCAACCTGACCCAAACCAAACCGTGGGGTACTATGCAATGGAAAAGTGCCATATAAGTTTCAATTGTGCCTCGGACACGGGTCACATAAAATATTAGCGGCCTCAGGTAATTTAAAATGAATTTGTTTTTGCCAAACAGACCCAAGAAGACTGGAACTATCTCTTGTGTCTGCATCGAGACCTTTTCCAACCCCTCCTCTGTTTGCCAGGAACGCTTGCGACAGCGCGTGGCTGGCGGTAGGTTAATTTTCATTGAGCCAGACCTGTCAATCAATTTTGAATGCACATTTTAGAGTTTACCTTGGTGTCGTCGTCATCAGATAACGAATTAATGAAAATAAATGTTCCGAGGCCACCGGGGTTTCTTTCTGTCTGACTGGTCCCATTTTGCTTTTTGCTTACATTCTTACACTTTGACGTCATAGCACACAAGTTCATCAGTGACGTACAGTACAACATTTACAGACTCCGTCACCGCAATGAGAAAATCTACTGTAATTGGAACGGCAGCGGTGAAGAGGAGGGGTCCTCGATCCAGCGGCGTGTGTTTACTGGCCGTGTTGAGAGACTGTCAGCGTTTTAAACGAGCATTTTGATTAGGCTCCGATCGAGGAGTTTCTCTCTCTGTCTTCGCTCGTCCCGGGTGATTAGACTAAAACGGTCGGCCGTCTTGACTGGAGATCGCAGCGGTTCCACATAACACGCTCGGTGATTGAAGGTCGAAATATTTTGAATTCTAATGGAGGCCGGCTGGATGAATTGCCTGAAATAGACTGTAGAATTTCAGAACAGCTTCAACAAGCCCCTCCACTCCCCCACCCCACACCAGCCGCCTGTGTCCGCTGTGAAAAGAACGGTTGGGAAAGGCTGCGCTTGATGATCATAGAATTACTGGATGGTGATTCTAAACCCCTCAAAGAGGAGTTGCTATGGAGATCTCGCTCCAAACTGCGAAATGATTCCCCTCAGAAGGCCCGGAGCGCCGAGGGCTGAACACATCATTGTTCAGGTGGTGGTCGGTTAGGAAATTGCCGGCGACTGAGCAATCACAGCAGCGGCTATAGTTAAGGATCTAAAACGGTTTGCTCTCGGAATGGTGTGGGACAACACGGATGTGCATATGATGGTTCCTTTCAATCAAGTCGCACTCAAACGCGCCACGGCAGGGAAATGACAGGGAGGGCTGGCGTGAAAGGCGAATGAAAACCATTATTGTCTCTCCAAGCTAATGAAATCTGGGACTGTCCCCATATATCTATTCTTTGACTGTGTGAATCTCGGGGACGGTTTGAAAGGTTATCTTACCCGTCGAGTGAAGCCTCTCAATGTCTCGTCTACTTGCAGTCTTTTGCCTCTATAATATTATGTTAATTAAGATTTGGGGTGTCTTTGTGAGAAAGAAAATATTTTTGCTTTCGGTCGGCCCGTAACGTAATGTTGGGTATAACCGGAAAGCGTCCCCTTAAATGACACAGAATGTCACATTTGCGAGACAAGGACTCGTATAAGACATCTGTCAAAAAAAGTATTTTCTGGCCGAGTCCATTATATTTGTATATATGCAGTAAGCGGATTATTTCGCTGTTGTGCTGAGGCGAATGGCTTCTTTTAAAGCAGCTTTTACGGTCATGAATACCAGGGCCATTGCAACAGCACATTTGTGTAGGACATCTTAACAGCAAGCCAAGGAATGCAAGTGATCTAGATTTGCTCTTCCCTTTTCACGTGTGAGAACACGCACAGGAAGCGCACTGCCGCTGAGTACTGTAATTTGAGTGAATGATGTCGATCACATGATCTCGCAGCCATCAACAACAAAAAGACGGAGTCGTAGCATGATCAGAGTCTCTCTAAATGTGTGATGTGTGTGTGTGTGTTTTTTACATTTCTTTGCTTCGTAATGGCCATATGTTGCAATGAATTTCGGTAGGCAAATCTTTAGCAAATAAATCTATTTCAACACGACGTACAGACGGGTATATATAATGTATATATTCTTGTTCGTTTGCACTTTTGCATTAATACATCTTGTTACTGCGTGTGCAACATATACGTTGCACTAAATCGTTTACATTCGAGTAATAATGCGTTTTTCAAATGTTGTTTGGCAGAAAAAGTTAAATCTGTTTACAGCCAGGTTACAGGAAGTTAAAAGATCTGTAATGTTGTTTTCTTACTGTACAGTATATGTATACGTACTTGTCTTTGCTCATATTGTAGTCCTACAGATCTCTTGTCAGTGGTTGTTTTGTTTAAAGATGAAGGCTTGTGTTGGGTCACACAGCCCATGCAGGCACACCTGCTAATGGCCCCTCCAAACACACAGTAACTAAAGAACAGCAGTAAAATGGTAATTGGCAGATAGACTGGACTTCTGAGGCTCTCGCCCTCCTCCAGAGGTTATTTTTACGGTTCTTCGTGCGGCTGGCTGTGGCGCCGTGCCCTTATAAGTGCAGTCTTCTCTGAGATCTCAGCCTAACCTGCTGTTAAAGAACTAATTGAGGAGATTTCCCTTCTGTTTGCTATCTGTACCGATTCAAACATCAACCAGATGCTTTCACTCGCTGGAAAATATCCATACACTGTTAAAAATTTCTGTAGAAATTACAGTATTACTGTATTTAAATTTGTTATTTACTGGCAAAGGTTTGTTCAAAATTAAATGAACATTACACATTAATAAGTCTGCAGGATAAAACTAAAATAACAGCCTCATGCACATCAACTAAAATCTGAAGAAAAAACGGAAAAAAGGTTGAGGATTTTTGGTTCCTAACTACTTAACTACAGCAAATTTTAACAGTGCATGTGTATACGCAAAGAGTGCATTAGATGAAGGATTAATGATAGCTGTTTGTTGGTTTATGCAAAAAAAAAAAAAAATAGATATTTGAGATTTTCTGTTTTTAATAAACCACTCATTTGTGAGCCAGTCTGTGAAAACTCATGATCCTTAATAATGTAAAGAACATTCTGTTAAAAATAACTTTGATATCTTTAATAAAATTAAAATTTTGGTAAGATTAAGAGACTTTTCCAGGATTTCACAGACAGGGTCACATATATGATCTCCAAAAGAAAAATGCATTACAGCTGATGTACAAAAACAATGTAATTGGGACATATTTTGAGGAATCCTTGTGTCAAATGATCAATAAGAATTAATTTCCATCAGAAATTCAATATGTAAATACGAGTGTATAAATGAGCGGATATATTTTAACATACATATTTCTGTCCGTCCAGGAGCGACTCGCATGTCATTTTTTTCTGAAAGTTCATGCATTAACGGAGAGAACAATAGCACATTTTCTTCCCAATCACCGGAGAATGGGAGCCGGCAAATTGAAGCAGGAAAACAATAATTCCCTTGATTAGCCCCTTTCTGTGTGGGGTAAGTGAACTGTTTATACTGTAGAGTACCTCAGAGAGAGCAGAGCAACCAAAACAGCCTCATTAACAACACTGTCACTGAATAACTTCATTTCTACAGGACTACCAGAACACAGAGCTTACAAGCAAATGAACCACATCATGTTAGAATTTAAGCTTTTTATTGATAAACAATCAAAACTTAGTATATCACCACAACCTTCATGCCATCTTAATGATGAAATATTCAGCCATTAGTCACAGTTTGCTAAACTCAACAAAAAAAAAATCAAATCAAAGTAAGATACATGGAGATAAACCAGTCCGGATTCTTTTTTCTATATTCATTTTAATATGCTGCCAAAAATGGTTTCATGATATAACACATACCGTTAAAGGTATTGCGGAGGATTTTCTTTTTCCGGATGGATCATCAAGACTATTGGTCCTCCTAGTTGTCAATCAGGAGTGTTGCGCAATTGCATTTTTTTAAAAAGTGGAGAATGCGGTTCTTTTCTAAAATTCGTGAAAATCCTCCGCTACACCTTTAAGTATATGAGAGGGCTTTAGAAGGGAACACTTTATTTCAGAAGTAAAATTTTTGGGAAAAAAAACGTTTCTGCTGTGTACAATATTTAAATGTAATGTAACTCCCACACTGTAAAAAGTAATAATACTTAAATCTAACTTATAAAAAACCTTTTTAAAGTATAATAAATACTGTAATATTACTACAAACGCAACAAAATTAAGTTGAGTTAACTAATAGTTTTAGTATTAATCAGTTTAATTTACTTTTCTTGGTACAGGTAAATTTTTTATGGTTTGTTGGTATGTCCATTAACATTGATTTAGACTTCATCTTTCTGTGAGATGAGGGCACAAATTATTTATTCAATCAACGCGCGCATCCAGTTTAGTTTTGGGCAGCTGTAAAGCGTGACATTCTTCAGTATACAGTCTATTCCATGGGTCTTCAACCGGGGGTCCGCGGCCCCCAGGGGGTCCGTGACGGAACTGCAGGGGGTCCGTCAAATGATGTTCAACAACAAGCAATTTTTTGCTTAAAACGTAAAATATATGTACAAAACGTTACATGTCCCCTTTAAGTTGTGCACGTGCGTGGCCGCATAGGTTTGAAGGCGCGCGTTCAGTTTAGCCAGCGGACCAAAATAAAATATCTAAAGATTATAAATGTCCACTCAGGAGGCAGCAGTAGCGACAGAGAAGTCATCATAAAACAGGTACATCTTATGTGTGTCTTTCTTTCAGAATGTCATTTTAGAATCAGTGCGACATGTTGTCTCATTTATATTTCTGAACTTGGACGGCTGTTTCACGCGGTTCAGATTTGAAGCACTAATTCAACAGGCAAATGACACCACACCGCGTCTGCATTTTAAACTGTGACAAAACTATCGCTCGCATTTAAAAATTAATGAAACGCGCGCCGTGATGGTGCTTTGTGCAAGATTCATAGTCAGGTTGAAATCCGCCTCTCAAAAAGTTTCCCCAAAGAGATGCGCTCGGACTCGTTGCATGTTGTTCTCCTGAGTCTGATATGAAGCTATGCAGAAAATAAACCTGCGTTACTCAAACTCGTGACAATGATGATACACGAGAAAGGCATCAGAAGTAGCACAACCTCTATCTCCACCAGAATAGACAGTCTTTGCGCCATTCACCATGATCAGTCTTCTTTATAAACTGAAAGCCCTTGTCCAATTCACAGTAAAATTAAAATATATTACACTGCAAATACCTTAAAATAATATTATATTATTATTATTATTATTATTATATTAATATAAAAACTAAATCTACTTTAACAAAAAAATTATGTATTTTAATATAGTATGGCTGTGTGACAGTATGGTTTGTTTCTATTTATAAAACAGTTCCAGTCCTTGATTCTGATTGGTCATCAGTTGTACTTTACTCCACTTTGTGTTGTGCCTAATACGAAAAGGCAGCCTCTCGTACCTTACTGCTTACTTAAATATCTTTGTTTTACACATTTAGTATTAGGGGGTCCCTGCTCCATGCCTCTCTTATCTAAGGGGTCCCCAACCCAAAAAAACGTTGAAGACCCCTGGTCTATGCACAAGCACCAGTCTTCTGAACAATGGTAACTACAAAACTCAAAGATGAAACAAAAACTCTTCTAAATCTCGAAGACAAATGAACATTAAACACTAAAAAGTCTTTCTTTTTAGTTAAAAACACATAAAATGGCGTTTAAATTTAATTTCACTGTCCAAATGCAGTCCCATGCAAAGCATGCTGGGAACTACGAGTCTACTGCCTAGTTAGCTATGTTTACTAAAATCATTCATGTAGTTTCAACAGAAAATTATTAAGTTAATTTCCTTCTTGCAACTTTAAGTGGATTATACATGATAAAATGAAGCTGAATTTACACAATAAAAAGTTCATTTAGAATTACTCAAATTATTCATCTTTTTATGTTATTTTAAATAAAATTTTGTTTAAAAAAAACAAGAATTATTTTTTTTAATACAGTTTACTCATTTTATCTTTGTTAAATCTACTAAGGCACAGAAACACTTTTTACAGTGCAAGGGACTGAAAAACTTGTAGGAGAAAACCCATAGGGAAAAATGATCTTGGGAGAAAAAAAAACCCTTGAGAGATAGCCAGATGGGAATTAAAATTTGTAATAATTTAAATTAAAAGTTAAAGGAAGTGGTCATTTTTATTATTATTATATTTTATTATAATAAAGATCACTATTGAATGTACATGCAAAAAATTTATTTAATCCCTTTATTAATTAGTATTTAAAACAATATTACGCATTTACTTATTTCAAATGGCTATAAAATATTTCAAAAATTATTAAATAGAAATAAAGATGTTCTGGTGTTAAACATGACCCAAATGACAACCAAGGATTTTGTTTAAAAATAATAAAACAAATATACTATTGAACTGTTCCACAATTGCAGCATAGTGAGAAATCGATCCGAAAAATAAAGAAAAACCACAGCAGTTGTGCGTTGTTGTTTAGGTGATAAATGAATCATCAATATTTTCCAGCTCAAACTTGTTTGACATTGTTCGAGCGACATGTAAGATGAATAGTATGGATAATTGTCATGACGTATCGCCTGTTCTGTCATCAGACGGCTCCAGAGAGGTGTCAGTTAAAATGCCTTAAGGCCAATCGCAAAATGCCGATCATACCCACTCACTTTCCACATCCAACATTTCGTAAACAGTCATCTATGATTTACGATTGACAGTGTGTACGTGGTTAATGAATACACAGAGACCTCGAGTAATATCTTTAATATTTGGAAATATCTGGTCTGTAGACGTGTGTGTCGTAAATCTGTCGGTCTAGATATATATATATGTGTGTGTGTGTGTGTGTATGATTTGTGATGATGCTTCTACTATTGTGGGTTGCACGCTGCTTGAGGGCTTCACAAAACCTTCATCACGGGTCATGTGACTTCTTTCAGGAACTATGAGTGGTCACACACAGGAGTCATTTACCTTTGAGAAGACCTGTTTCATGGGAAGTGGTTGGTTCTTATAACAGACCAATCACAATTGAGCTTTTTGTCTGTCTGGAGGCTAACAGCTCTAGCATATAATGATGGCTGTACTGAATCAGACCTTAAGTGTCTAAGAGATTCATTATCTAATCACTATCAGGACGACCCATCACAATACACCCTGATTATGATCAGAGGACCCTACACTGCCTTCACTAGCATATGAACGTACACACAACCAACCAACAAACAGTGTCATCATTTGCCCGGTGTGTAAAGAGACCACTGTGTTATGAAGTAGGGCATCAGATGCAGCTGCTGCAGGTATCTTCATTTTGGCAACAGATTTTTTTTAATATCTTTATCTATCTATCTTTAATATTTAATTGTTTTAATATGAGTTAATAGGTATCAGTCCCGCGTCACATGTTAGGAATTATTTTAATATTTTCTTTGTTTCTATATATTTCAAAAAAAAGTCAAGGCGTTTAACGTTGAGCGTGTGTGTATATTGATTCTCACACAGAGGGGAAACTATATTTGACAGAGTAGTAATTGTACAGTTGCGAGTGTTTGTTTGCAGGTATGTGAAGGATGTAATCTATAAGTCTGAAGGGTGTAAGGGTTTATTGGACGGCTCATTCAGACACGTGCTGCAGCTCTCGGGTGGTGTGTCACAGTCTTTGCCCCCGGTGTGCACCACCCACCCAGCATGCTTTAAATCACTGCTCTCTCATACCGCTCCAATCTGAAAAATATATGTGTAATCTTTTTTCTTGTGTTTTTTCTTCCCCCTCTCATCACTTGCTCCCTTCCCCCTCAGCTCAGTGGCCCATTTCTCCTCTTTTTCTGTGGAAATTGAGAATGTTGGCGGGTCAGAGGGTTTTGTGCTGTAGAAATCATTAGCAGAGAGATACTAACACAGCAGCTGAACCCGGGTCAGCGCTCCACGCTAATGAAAGTCTCTTCACCAGCAGCTTTTCATCTGGAGTCAAACTCAAATCAGAGCACTGCTTACATTCACAGCACTTGCATTCTGGGATATGAGCCGTGTTACCACGGGTGACCCAAAATCCCAAAGCAAGAAATCAATCCAGGAAATGTTTGAATGTGCTCTATCTAGCTGTCTGTCTGTCTGTCTGTCTGTCTGTGCACTGTCTGTCTGTCTGTCTGTCTGTCTGTCTGTCTGTCTGTCTGTGCACTGTCTGTCTTTGTCTGTCTGTCCATCTGTCTGTCTACTTTCTTCCTATCTTTGCACTGTCTTTCTGCCTGCCTGCCTGCCTGTCTGTCAGTCTGTCTACTGTCTGTGCACTGCCTTCTGTCGGTCTGTGTGTCTGTCTGTGTGTCTGTCTGTGCACTGTCTTTCTGCCTGTCTGTCAGTCTGTCTACTGTCTGTGCACTGCCTTCTGTCGGTCTGTGTGTCTGTCTGTGTGTCTGTCTGTGCACTGTCTTTCTGCCTGTCTGTCAGTCTGTCTACTGTCTGTGCACTGCCTTCTGTCGGTCTGTGTGTCTGTCTGTGTCTGTCTGTGCACTGTCTGTCTGTGCACTGTCTGTATCTCTGTTTGTCTGTGCACTGTCTGTCTGTCTGTCTGTCTGTGCACTGTCAGTCTGTCTTTGTCTGTCTGTCTTTGTCTGTCTGTCTTTTTATGTCTGTGCACTGTCTGTTTTTGTCTGTCTGTCCATCTGTCTGTCTACTTTCTTCCTGTCTGTGCACTGTCTGTATCTCTGTTTGTCTGTGCACTGTCTGTCTGTCTGTCTGTCTGTCTGTCTGTCTGTGCACTGTCAGTCTGTCTTTGTCTGTCTGTCTTTGTCTGTCTGTCTGTCTGTCTTTGTATGTCTGTGCACTGTCTGTTTTTGTCTGTCTGTCCATCTGTCTGTCTACTTTCTTCCTGTCTGTGCACTGTCTTTCTGCCTGCCTGCCTGCCTGTCTGTCAGTCTGTCTACTGTCTGTGCACTGCCTTCTGTTGGTCTGTGTGTCTGTCTGTGTGTCTGTCTGTGCACTGTCTGTTTTTACTGTCTGTCTGTGCAATGTATGTCTCCCTGTTTGTCTGTACACTGTCTGTCTCTCTGTTTGTCTGTGCTCTGTCTGTCTGTCTGTCTGTCTCTCTGATTGTCTGTGCACTGTCTGTCTGTCTGTGCACTGTCTGTCTGTCTGTCAGTGTGTCTGTCTGTCTGTCTGTCTGTCTGTCTGTCTGTCTTTGTCTGTCTGTCTGTCTTTGTCTGTCAGTGTGTCTGTCTGTCTGTCTTTGTCTGTCTGTCTGTCTGTCTGTCTACTTTCTGCCTGTCTGTCAGTCTGTCTACTGTCTGTGCACTGCCTTCTGTCGGTCTGTGTGTCTGTCTGTGTCTGTCTGTGCACTGTCTGTCTGTGCACTGTCTGTATCTCTGTTTGTCTGTGCACTGTCTGTCTGTCTGTCTGTCTGTGCACTGTCAGTCTGTCTTTGTCTGTCTGTCTGTGTCTGTCTGTCTTTTTATGTCTGTGCACTGTCTGTTTTTGTCTGTCTGTCCATCTGTCTGTCTACTTTCTTCCTGTCTGTGCACTGTCTGTATCTCTGTTTGTCTGTGCACTGTCTGTCTGTCTGTCTGTCTGTCTGTCTGTGCACTGTCAGTCTGTCTTTGTCTGTCTGTCTTTGTCTGTCTGTCTGTCTTTGTATGTCTGTGCACTGTCTGTTTTTGTCTGTCTGTCCATCTGTCTGTCTACTTTCTTCCTGTCTGTGCACTGTCTTTCTGCCTGCCTGCCTGCCTGTCTGTCAGTCTGTCTACTGTCTGTGCACTGCCTTCTGTTGGTCTGTGTGTCTGTCTGTGTGTCTGTCTGTGCACTGTCTGTTTTTACTGTCTGTCTGTGCAATGTATGTCTCCCTGTTTGTCTGTACACTGTCTGTCTCTCTGTTTGTCTGTGCTCTGTCTGTCTGTCTGTCTGTCTGTCTGTCTCTCTGATTGTCTGTGCACTGTCTGTCTGTCTGTGCACTGTCTGTCTGTCTGTCAGTGTGTCTGTCTGTCTGTCTGTCTTTGTCTGTCTGTCTGTCTTTGTCTGTCAGTGTGTCTGTCTGTCTGTCTTTGTCTGTCTGTCTGTCTGTCTACTTTCTTCCTGTCTGTGCACTGTCTTTCTGCCTGCCTGTCTGTCAGTCTGTCTACTGTCTGTGCACTGCCTTCTGTTGGTCTGTGTGTCTGTCTGTCTGTGTGTCTGTCTGTGCACTGTCTGTTTTTACTGTCTGTCTGTGCAATGTATGTCTCCCTGTTTGTCTGTACACTGTCTGTCTCTCTGTTTGTCTGTGCTCTGTCTGTCTGTCTGTCTGTCTGTCTGTCTCTCTGATTGTCTGTGCACTGTCTGTCTGTCTGTGCACTGTCTGTCTGTCAGTGTGTCTGTCTGTCTGTCTGTCTGTCTTTGTCTGTCTGTCTGTCTGTCTTTGTCTGTCTGTCTGTCTGTCTGTCTTTGTCTGTCTGTCTGTCTGTCTACTTTCTTCCTGTCTGTGCACTGTCTTTCTGCCTGCCTGCCTGCCTGTCTGTCTCTCTGTTTGTCTGTGCTCTGTCTGTCTGTCTGTCTGTCTCTCTGATTGTCTGTGCACTGTCTGTCTGTCTGTGCACTGTCTGTCTGTCAGTGTGTCTGTCTGTCTGTCTGTCTGTCTGTCTTTGTCTGTCTGTCTGTCTTTGTCTGTCAGTGTGTCTGTCTGTCTGTCTTTGTCTGTCTGTCTGTCTGTCAACTTTCTTCCTGTCTGTGCACTGTCTTTCTGCCTGCCTGCCTGTCTGTCAGTCTGTCTACTGTCTGTGCACTGCCTTCTGTTGGTCTGTGTGTCTGTCTGTGTGTCTGTCTGTGCACTGTCTGTTTTTACTGTCTGTCTGTGCAATGTATGTCTCCCTGTTTGTCTGTACACTGTCTGTCTCTCTGTTTGTCTGTGCTCTGTCTGTCTGTCTGTCTGTCTGTCTGTCTGTCTGTCTCTCTGATTGTCTGTGCACTGTCTGTCTGTCTGTGCACTGTCTGTCTGTCAGTGTGTCTGTCTGTCTGTCTGTCTGTCTTTGTCTGTCTGTCTGTCTTTGTCTGTCAGTGTGTCTGTCTGTCTGTCTTTGTCTGTCTGTCTGTCTGTCTGTCTGTCTACTTTCTTCCTTTCTGTGCACTGTCTTTCTGCCTGCCTGCCTGCCTGTCTGTCAGTCTGTCTACTGTCTGTGCACTGCCTTCTGTTGGTCTGTGTGTCTGTCTGTGTGTCTGTCTGTGCACTGTCTGTTTTTACTGTCTGTCTGTGCAATGTATGTCTCCCTGTTTGTCTGTACACTGTCTGTCTCTCTGTTTGTCTGTGCGCTGTCTGTCTGCCTGCCTGCCTGCCTGTCTGTCAGTCTGTCTACTGTCTGTGCACTGCCTTCTGTCGGTCTGTGTGTCTGTCTGTGCACTGTCTGTCTCTCTGTTTGTCTGTGCACTGTCTGTTTGCATGCGCACTGTCTTTCTACTGTCTTTTGTGCACTGTCTTTCTGCCAGTCTGTCAACTGTCTGTCTTTGCATTGCCTACTGTCTGTCTGTCTGTGCTCTGTCTACAGTCTGTCTTTCTGTCTGTGCACTGCCTGTCTGTCTGTGCTCTGTCTTTCCATTGTCTGTCTCTCTGCCTCTCTGTCTGTGTCTGTTTGTCTGTCTGTCTGTCTGTGCACTGTCTTTCTGTCGCTTGGTCTGTCTGTCTCTGTGTCTGTCCGTGTCTGTCTGTCTGTGCACTGTCTGTCTGTCTGTCTGCCTGTCTGTTTGTCTATATTTATCTTTTTTCTTCTCTTTCCAGTATGATGTAGGTTAAATAAATTGGAAAAGGGTGGATTTTTCACATGAAGACACAAGTGTTAGACTGCAGAAGAAATGATTCATTTTATTGGTTAATGATGCTTTATGTGTGTGTGATTCTTTCAAACACTTGAAAAAGCCACTGCTCATGTTGTGTCGTGTGCCAGCCGTGTAGAGGTTGGCGTCTGCCGTGACCTCGGTTTGTTCAGGGTTTTGTGTGTGTGTCGTGGGGGCTGGTAATCCTGCTTTTCAAGCCGTCTATTCCAGCCTGGGCACACACAGCCTCTGACCACTCATTATCCTAACAAGAAGGGCCATTTCACCTGCAACTGGAGGCCTTGTACGCTTCTTGTTAGTGTAATCCCTCCTAACACACGCACACACACGCGCGCGCACACGCACACACACTGCCAGACCCGCTGCCATTCAGAACAAGCAGGTGGCCACTGACGCACATAATTGCTGACAATTTGAGGCAATGAATAAAAATGATCTACATTACTTCTTGCCGAATGTTGTGTGCACTTGGTGCCAAGTGAAATCTATGGAGGAGCCTCTTTAGATAGAGCAGAAAAGGCCCTATCAAAAGAGCTGCAGAGGAAAAGAGGAGGAGCGGTAATTAATTTCTTAAAGAGAGAAAGAGAGATTTGACACATTCAGAGTGCTGCCGTCTCGGGGGGTGACAGAGAAGCAACCAAGAACAACATCTTTCAAACTGTTTCCCTTCAGATTGTCTCATCCAGTCTGTAAACCCTCTCTCGTTTTCCGTTTTTCTTTCCGAGTCCGGTTTGTTTAATCTATACTGGTTTACCATAAAGTATGATGGTATTGAGGTTTAAATTAGTTTAAAGTGACCAATAACAAAGAGTGTCTACTGTGTTCTGGCTCAGTTGTTTCTCATAGACAAAGAAACTATCTTCTTAAGTGTGTCTCCTCTTGAAGTTTGAAGCGACACTGTAAGAAAAAAAAGGTCTCTAGCTGTCACTGGGGCACATTAGTAACTTAGAGGTGCCATCTGTATCTGAATGGTAGATATTAGCACATTTTTAAAGGGTACCACCCCTGTGACCATTTTACCATTTTTTTCTCTGATGGTGTAAGCTATGCTCAGATTTGCCAACATACCATCGTCTCCATATAAAGAACAGATTTAGACCAATTTTTTTTTTTTCAAAATCAAGTTGGTTTTTACCTAAAACAGTGAGATTCATATGAAAGAGCAACCAATGTGTTTTGTTTTTTGTGCCCCCCCCCCCATTCACAACAGCATTATAGCGCGTATGATATATTTATTATCCATCATGGATATATTCCAGCAGCTGTTAAGTCTGTTTGCGATGATGTGAGGTTGAAGAATACAATCTCCAGTGAGCCGTGATCAGACGCAGTAATGACTGAATGAGGTGTGATAATACAGCATTCAGGCCTAATTTCAGTAGCTCCAATTACAGAACAATACATCACCTCTACATTCACAGTCAAATTACTGAAGATCAGTGTGGGTCAACCCGGTCTCTCTGAGACAGAGAGGAAGAAAGCAAACATGAAAGAAAACCACTACATCTTCCCTGAAATCTTGTTTTCCAATGTACGAAAACCACATTTGTGGGTTCGTATGTAAGTATTGTGCATGCGTGTTCTTGCGTTTGACCCCGACAAAACTGCGAGTCTTTATTAACACCTGCCCGACAGAGCGCTGTCGACCAGCTGATGGGCCCGACCCGCCGCAAACTCAACCTGTGACATCCACAGTTTGCAGCCTCCATTTCACACATGATTAATCTGAACAAGAAAGGGTGGGGGGACGGCTGGAGGAAAGGGTGGCCCGTGTTCGGTCCGCATGGCTAAAAGGTCTTTAGAATTCCTGCAGAGAGAACCACAGGAAGAGTGAATGTAACCGGTTGGGGGTCACTGAGTCTTTGTGTAATTGAAGCAGTGGCGGTCTCTCTATCCTCTCCTCTTTTCAAATGGAGCGAGCGAGGGATTGTGAAGTGTGGGGAAGGGTGAAGGTTGGAGGAGGGGGTCTGTTTTTTTTCAATGTTTTTATGAAGAGGAGGTTAAGTTGACAAGAACAGAATGAATGTGTTGCTGTAGTGCAGGATCATAACATGCATCTTTATTAAAGCAGTAGCTGTGCATTACAGTTATTTTACCACATGTAAACTGCATCACACAATGGCTACATATATGATCGACTACATAAAGTAGCGGCGTTCGCCTATGCAAAACTCACCTCCACAATATTGGCTAGGTCTCCTGGGTTGTTGCTTACTGGTGGTTGCTTAGTTCTCTATAATATTTTGGATTTTATAGAATGGATCATATGGTAAATTTCAATGTAATTTTGGTCATTTTATCATCCAGCACACTTAAAAAAATCAATACTCAATTAAGCCCATAATTTAGGCGCCCTCCATGCCATCCTGTGGGACTTTCTTTCTTCAGCAGAGTTATATTAAATAATATCCTGGCTCTTGCTAGCTTTGTAATGGTGCTAAATAGTGACCATGTTCTTGAAGCATCCATCCATCAACTGTTCATACCTGTCAGCATTGGGATTTGAATAAATAAGGGAAATTACCCAAAGCCTAACAACCCACCGCTTTTCTTCTTTAACCGCACTGTAAAAAGATTCCGTAGAATTTACAGTATTACTGGCAGCTGGATGCCAGTAACTTACTGTAGATTTAAATTTATGTTAATTACCTGCAACAGTTTGTTCAAAGTTAGATGAGAATTAAACATTAGCAAGTCTGTATCTTTACAGAATAAAACTAAAATAACAGCCTCAAGCAAAGCATTCTTGGAAACAAAATCTAAAGGAAAAACCCAGAAAAAGGTTAATGAGGATTTTTGGTTCCCAGAATGCTTTGCATGAGGCTGTTATTTTATATTTTTATTCCGTAAGACAAAGACTTGTTAATGTTTAATGTTCATTTAACTTTGAACAAAATGTTGTCAGTAAATAACCTAAATTTAAATTTACAGTAAGTTACTGGCATCCAGCTGCCAGTAATACTGTAATTTCTACTCTTTTTTTCCTTTTTGTTTTATTGGCGACTGACTTGAGTGTTATGTTACAGATATACTGCCACCTGCTTTACCGGAGGTGAATGTAGCAAACATCAAATACGACCCGTGGGATTTTTGTAGAAAGATTAAAAATACGGGAGCAATAAAGGGAATTTAAATGATTTAAACGGAATGATGGTGGGATAGAACAGTTAAATACTGGAGAAATACGGCAAATGAAAATTATTTAAACAGGATGATGGCGGGATAGAATAGTTAAATACAGGAGAAATACAGGGAATGATTTAAACGGGATGATGGCAGGATAGAATGGTAAAATACCGGAGATATACAGGGAATGATTTAAACGGGATGATGGCGGGATGGAATAGTAAAATACGGGAGAAATACAGGGAATGATTTAAATGGGATGATGGCGGGATAGAAAAGTTAAATACAGGAGAAATACAGGGAATGATTTAAACGGGATGATGGCGGGATAGAATGGTAAAATACCGGAGATATACAGGGAATGATTTAAACGGGATGATGGCGGGATGGAATAGTAAAATACGGGAGAAATACTGGGAATGATTTAAACGGGATGATGGCGGGATAGAATGGTAAATACGGGAGAAATACGGGGAATGATTTAAACGGGATGATGGCGGGATGGAATGGTAAACACGGGAGACATACGGGGAATGATTTAAACGGGATGATGGCGTGATGGAATGGTAAAACACGGGAGAAATACAGGGAATGATTTAAACAGGATGACCGCAGGATGGAATGGTAAAACACGGGAGAAATACAGGGAATGATTTAAACGGGATGACGGCGGGATGGAATGGTAAAACACGGGAGAAATACAGGGAATGATTTAAACAGGATGACCGCAGGATGGAATGGTAAAACACGGGAGAAATACAGGGAATGATTTAAACTGGATGACCGCAGGATGGAATGGTCAAATACGGGAGAAATACAGGGAATGATTTAAGCGGGATGATGGCAAGATGGAATGGTAAAATACGGGAGAAATACAGGGAATGATTTAAACGGGATGACCGCAGGATGGAATGGTCAAATACGGGAGAAATACAGGGAATGATTTAAATGGGATGATGGCGGGATAGAATGGTAAATACGGGAGAAATACGGGGAATGATTTAAACGGGATGATGGCGGGATGGAATGGTAAACACGGGAGACATACGGGGAATGATTTAAACGGGATGATGGCGTGATGGAATGGTAAAACACGGGAGAAATACAGGGAATGATTTAAACGGGATGATGGCGGGATGGAATGGTAAAACACGGGAGAAATACAGGGAATGATTTAAACGGGATGATGGCGGGATGGAATGGTAAAACACGGGAGAAATACAGGGAATGATTTAAACGGGATGACCGCAGGATGGAATGGTCAAATACAGGAGAAATACAGGGAATGATTTAAACGGGATGATGGCGGGATAGAATGGTAAATACGGGAGAAATATGGGGAATGATTCAAAAGGGATGATGGCGGGATGGAATGGTAAACACGGGAGACATACGGGGAATGATTTAAACGGGATGATGGCGTGATGGAATGGTAAAACACGGGAGAAATACAGGGAATGATTTAAACGGGATGACCGCAGGATGGAATGGTAAAACACGGGAGAAATACAGGGAATGATTTAAACAGGATGACGGCGGGATGGAATGGTAAAAAACGGGAGAAATACAGGGAATGATTTAAACGGGATGATGGCGGGATGGAATGGTAAAACACGGGAGAAATACAGGGAATGATTTAAACGGGATGACCGCAGGATGGAATGGTCAAATACGGGAGAAATACAGGGAATGATTTAAGCGGGATGATGGCGAGATGGAATGGTAAAATACGGGACAAATACAGGGAATGATTTAAACGGGATGATGGCGTGATGGAATGGTAAAACACGGGAGAAACACAGGGAATGATTTAAACGGGATGACCGCGGGATGGAATGGTAAAACACGGGAGAAATACAGGCAATGATTTAAACGGGATGACGGCGGGATGGAATGGTAAAACACGGGAGAAATACAGGGAATGATTTAAACGGGATGACCGCAGGATGGAATGGTAAAACACGGGAGAAATACAGGGAATGATTTAAACGGGATGACGGCGGGATGGAATGGTAAAATACGGGAGAAATACAGGGAATGATTTAAACGGGATGACGGCGGGATGGAATAGTAAAATACGGGAGAAATACAGGGAATTATTTAAACTGGATGACGGCGGGATGGAATAGTAAAATACAGGAGAAATACAGGGAATGAAAATGATTTAAACGGGATGATGATGGGATAGAATAGCAAACATACCAACATAGAGCCATGCTTCCATTTCAGATCATTTAGTGTTCGTCTGAGAAAAAAACTCATATTTACCCGGGTCTGAATTATTTATGAAATTCATTTGATCACCACTTACCAAAACTTTTGTTCCCTACATTCATTCCTTAGGGTTTTTTTATGACAACACTGTATCAACCATTTACAGTGCCATGACCAGAATTTAGACAACACGCATCTGTACCTGAAGTTTTACGGCATCTTTACTTTTTCTATACCATTGCATGAGTAACCAAACCTCAACTATGTAATCTTTCATGCCAATCCTTCGGTAATCTGATAAGTAAACATTTCATGAGATTTAACAAGCATTTGTGTTGTTTGCACAGGACTGTGCTTCTGCGGTGAAACATCTGCTTTTCATTTCAAAGAAGTCTGTGTGTTTATGTTCTGGTTTGCGCGCATGTGTTGTGTGTGTGTGTGTGTGTGCATGTGTGTGTCTGTGCGCGCATGTATGCCATCTCAGTCATACCTGCTCACCACGCACTGCAAGGGAGCCACATTGTTCAGTGCAACATCAGGATGCCGTGCATTTAGGAAATAATTACCCAGCATCCTGCTGTTTTTAAACTCTGTTTCATCTTCTCTAATGGTTTCTTCTTCATTGGTCTCTAATCCCAAACAGGACGTAACGTGCAGAAGGAAGACGCAGCCGCTGCTGTCCCCACTGGAGCAGAGAGGACGCGAGCCTTTGATGTTCCACTCAAAATTATTAATTCCCAGCGTCAGGTTTGCAGTTTCATCTGCGTTTCAAGTCAGAATCTCACTGTTCGAGCCAAGCTTCTGCTATGCAAATCAGTGCCTAATGTGCATGCTGTGTTTGGTGGGAATCTTAATGTATTAGTTTAGAGAAAACGAATGGCATCGGTGTCAGTTGATATTGATCTGAAAGCTTGATAGACGCTCCCTGCTGGGCATCAGATGAGCTTCATGTCTCCGCAAGGCCTTTAAAAACCCCACGCCAAAAGTTTTGGCACATGACTTGAAAACTAATGTATGACATAGAGTAACACATTAGCATACATTCTTAACTGTTTGATAAAACACAAGTCATGTCAAATAGATACATGACCTCAATATGACAATAATAAACTATTAAAGATACAGTTGACTTAAAATAATTTAGTTATGTTTTATTTACACTCATGTCATTTCAATGTATCATGTTTATCTTTCTTATACAGGACACAAAAGACTATTATGTCAATGCTGTTGTTTCCTCTACCCAAAGAAATTGTTCACCCAAAAAATAAAATTTGCCTATTGACCCTCAGGCCATCCGATATGACATTTTTTATTTAGTAAAACAATAAAGATGTTTTGCAGAAACCCCAGTGCTCTGTGATTCATAATGCAAACAGCAGATATATTCAATACAAAAGTAATCCCCCACATCTCCTGGTGACATATTGATGTCTTGTGAAGCCAATCGATGTTTATTTGCAACAATATTTGCATTAATGCAGAGACTCTGCTAAACAATAGCACAATCTTCTTCTTATGGTGTTTGGTGGCAGACCAACCTTTGAGCGCCACCTATAGAGGGAGGATAAAGATACATGTATACTTCTTAGATATACATACAAAGGAAGGATATACAGGAAGTGCGCTTTACCCTCATCACCATATCGGATGGCTTGAGGGTGAGTAAATAAACAGGACATTTTAATTTTTGGTGCTATTTTTATGACATACACAGACATAAAGATGTTTGTGTGAGGAACTGACAAAAATGTAATGGTGCGTTCGCACCAGACGCGAATGAAGCGTTAAGCGTAAGTGATTTACATGTTAGGTCAATGCAAAGACATGATAGACATCCTGCAGAGCGATTCACGCGAATGAAGCAGCGCGAGAATCGCACATATGACACGGCCCGAAATTAGCGTTTTGTGCGTTTGACTCACGAATTAAAAAAACTTAACTTTGGCGGATATTCGTTTCACGTTAACCAATCAGGAGCTTGCTCTAGTAGTGACGTGATGATAACGTAGCGAGCGAAGGCAGAAAAATAAAACAACAATAAAGAACAAAATCATTATCGCTGTATACACCCTGAGCTATACGATACATCTTTATACTTTTATAGAAACGGGTAAAAAAATGATCTTGCTTGGAAGAAAGTGAGTAAGGAGGTCGGACAATCTGGTAAGTGGTAAAAACCGCTCTTTACTCTATTTGATATATATACTGTGAGACTACAAGCTAGCTAAAGCCGGCAAATTTCACATTTCATGTGTGATTAGCACAATTTATTTGCTTCATTCGCATCTGTTTACGCACAGTAAGTCTTTAAGGAAATATTTAATCTGATGCTCTCACACAATTCACGTGTTTGATAATTTATTATGGAAATGCCAAAAGATAAAAAAGGTGTATTAACAAATTTTGTTGTAAATTATTCCTAAAGCTGTAGCCTGCCACTTTTTATTAATTAAAAATGAACACAAATAAGTTACTGGCAAAGTACATAAAAAAGCCTCCTTATCTTGCACATATATAACAGTAAGCTTATAATGACTTATCAATTGAGTTGTTGAGTTAGATTTTATGGGTAATGTCATTTATTTTTGCAATACACATACTGTAAATATAAGTATGTGAAGTAATCTGCAGTCTTATCTTTCAACAAGAGATGAAGATAGACAGGCAAAAGTTACAAATTGTAGCTTTAAAGTCCCCATAAACCAGAAGTCACGTGTTGTGATGTATTTCAGAGTGAAACAGTGAGGAAAATAGTGGGCGTGGCTTGTGTTTTCCAGTGTGCTTTGATTGGAGATAGAAAAGTAGGCGATTCATTCATAAATAGAACTGGCAATAGACTAAAAGTTGTAGGGGGTGGAGTTAACTGATGCTCCCACCCAAAGCATCTAGCTGACATCATCAGAAAATGATCACCACAGGAGGGCAGAAGCACATTATCAGCTTTTGATTGAAGTTTATGAGGGCACCTGAATAAAAAAATAACTTTCACAAATAAATAGTTTATAATAAATACAATATTACATCAAAATTGACAATTCTTTTTTATTTCACTGGGACTTTAAGTAGGCCTACAGTATGATTGGTGGCAGTGCAATGCTGTGGTGTGGAAAAAAACTGTACTTTAATGACATTAAATGACGGGTTGAGTAAATTTAGGCAGAATTTTAATTAGTATGTATTTCTCTTTATTGTTTAAGGATAATTTGAGCTTGATCAATTGTGTTATTTGACTTCCTGTCAGTGTTTGCTAGGTTGAAACCATCAGCTGGCTCATAAAATCAGATTGAAAGCAACACTGATCTCAAAACAGGAAGTGACCTCCGGTACCCCACCAGTTTTAGTACACTCAGCATTTTACTGCCCATCATTGCATATATTCTATAGAGCGACTGTGTTAAGGGTCCCTCATCCCTGAGTGGCATCAAACCATCACCCCCACCTTTAATAAACTCAACCTCATCACAGCTGTGAGCTCACATGGTTTTCATTTCCTATTAAAATGTCTCATTTCCATACAATATCAAAGAGCAAACAAGACTGAAAACTTTAAAAGACTCTGAAAACAAATTCTCAAGGACTGGATGCCAGCAGTGTAACTTAAATCATATGGCAAACTCGTATGAATCATTGCAAATGATTTAGTTTGCGCATGATCATGTTTTTCTTCACTCTTTGTTTTTGTCTGCATTCTCGTGCCTTCTGTAGACATAAGTGTTTGGAAAATACTTGAAAGATGTTTTGTCAGTTTTATTTGCTTGACTTATTAGACTTCCAATAAATATATGATCCAAAGCATTTTGTTGTGTAAAAATCAGATTGCAAGCAAGGGTCTATAAATGTTTATATTGCCAAATCTTGAGTATGTTACGTAAGTTGTAAGCACATATTACGTATTAGCCATATGTTCAGACTAAAAACATGAAAGATTTTTTTGACAACATACTTTTATACACAACTTACAAAATATAAAGCTGCCAGTTTTCAAATAGAAACTACGTTATTTACTATCTGTTTGGTGAAACAACATGTTGCCTTAAGCAGAAACATGTGAGTCACACTAAAAAATCATCGTTGAATATGTCAAAGTAATTGTCATAACTCATTTTACAAAGCCCAGGTTTACCCACAATGCATCACGCAAGACAGAAAAGCAAAGGCTCTTGAACGCACTGGATCAGGAAAACATTGCACAAATTTTGAATAAGCAGCTATGTTTAAAAGGACTCTTGCAGTATGCATGCAATACTAGATGACTTAGTTATGATATAATTCATGCTCAACCTGCCATTTTCAGAGGTAATAAATAAAATAAAATGCACAACCTTCACAAACCTGGATTAAAATTGCAAAATTAGCTTTTAATCTGTGAGGTGTCTGAACGCCATACTGTAAAAAAAATGCAGCATTAAAAATTAAAACAACTTTGTTTTGCAAGACAATTCAACCTACTATTCTAAGTTTTGGCCAAGTTGACATAACTTATAAAAACAAGTAAAATTGTTTAACTTAATTTGTTATGGTAAAGTAACATAAAAATAATGTTGAATGCTGTGCACTCACCTAAATAAACATGTACAGTAATGACTTCATGCAAAAGCAATGTTTGAAATGTTTATCATTGAGTAATGTGTAGTTTTACAGTACATGTATTGCATCAGAGAGTCTAGATTTTAACAAGACCGTGCAGTTCTAGTCTAATGAATGGGGTAAATTTTAACAATCAATAGTTGGTCTCGCCTTCCAGTAAAGAGCCAATCATCAATCATTAAAGACTAATGATACACTGTCAGTAAAATATGGTCCCTATAGCTGTCTCTGGGGCGCGGTACCTTTTCAAAATGTACCAAATGTATACACATCTGTACCTAAATGGTACAGGACCTTTTAAATGGACAGCTAGGGACTATTTCACCTCTTAAAGTTTACACAAACACACGCATGACCCTGTGACACCCAACCAGAGCTTTAAGGTCTGGACAGATCATACAGATGAAGAACGAGAGAGAGAGAGAGAGAGAGAGAGAGAGAGAGAGAGAGAGAGAGAGAGAGAGAGAGAGAGAGAGAGAGAGAGAGTATATGTTGTATAAGGAATGCTTGTTATCTCTTCTCCCCTGATGTGTCAGCTCTCCCCAGTCCACTAAATTATATTGTCATATTGGTTTCTCAATCTGACACCAGCATTGAGAACTAAAGGAAATCATTTACTTATTACCCATCAAACGCTCTTAGCAGAGCAGCGCAACTCCTGCGCCTCTCACAACACACACACGACTGTCGGATCATTCGTCATCAGACGTGAAACACGTCTTTAGGTGGCTCTGTATGTGTGTTTCACAATGTACAAAGTGCAATAAATCTCTTCGGCGGAAAGATAAAGTCTAAAGCCGGAGAAGCTTGGGGCATTTCTTGCTCTTGGAGAATGTGAAGATCAAAGAGGCCGTCTCTGACAGCTGATGACTGGCTTCCCATGGCCGGAGCACTAAAGGAGGCTCACACCTGTAGCAGGTGATTACAGGTAGATCTGCCTGCCTCTAATTGGACAATAAACACTGCTCTCCGTCTGCTAATGGCTGCGGTCTGCCTCTCAGACGCCACGCTGCCATTTGGCCGTCGCCAGAAGTCCCCGAGTCTCCTGTGAACAGTCGACATGATGACATGGCAAACAACAAGATAAATTGCAATTCAAGAGAAAGAGAGATGGATTATAGATAGATATTGAGAATAAAAATAGTGTCGTCTAGTTTGATCTTTTTGTGTGCTCTTCATGTGTATGGGTTTGAAATAAAGTGATCAGGATTGTTAATGGTGAACTGTTTGTCTTTTATGAATTTGTGCAATCATTATCATCATTCCAAAACACCAATGCTGTTTCTATCATACACTTTTTGCACTATTATTTTAAATGTATTAATCTATCAATAAACATAATGTATAGAATGTATTACCTATAAGTGCAATACAATTTTCCAAAGCTACTTACAGTGTATTTAATGTATACTTGTATGTGTGTTATTTTGAAATCGAACCCTTAACTTTGGCATTGTAATATATTGATTCCCAGACAACATACACACATAAATTATTATTAGGTATGACTCATAGAATTAATTAATATTGTATTAATATCACAATAATGTACTATTCAATTTAAAACATTTATCATGATATTTTAAAAGATGTTGGCAACATATGAAATCATATTTATTATCACAGTATTTAGTGTTGGTCATGACAGAATGATATTAAGTTGATATTCCTAAAGGCTCTCAAAGAACAAAAGGAGATTTTTCAACTTTGATATTTGTTTAGATTTAATAATCCCCAATTAAAGTTTTAATACACAAATAAAACATAGAATAGCATAGTGTTGCAATAAAAGTAATAAAGTAAGTAATTCAAATGCATGGTGTGTAGGTTGAGATGGTGAATCATGAGCGAGTCAAAGTAAGATCAGAGGTGTGTGTTCACTTTGATTTGTGTGCGCTTAACAGTAACAAATGCTTGCGGCCAGACCAATAAATCACCAAATATAAGCTTTCTATCCGTCAGGTCCATTTATCAGAAGTCTTGTCAAGACACATTACATTACACTGACCACTCCTGTTGATATTGCTAATAGAAATAGGCATTGAAAAATTCATATAGTGCAAAAACTAGCGCACTTAACTTCCAACATTCAATAACAATTTTATATACTGTATCAGTATAGACATAGACTTACAATAGACTTCTGTTGCTCTTATGAAGCCAAAAGTAATAATTACATACTAACACAAACCCTAATTTTAAACTTACCCAAATTTGACTTCCACAGTTAAATTAAACTTATAATCATAATGATTGTATGTGTGAATAAATGTTTTTTTGTGTGTGTGTGTGTTTCTTCAGGTTTGTCCAGGTGGACGTTTACTGTAAAAACAGTACTGCAATTTTTATTTTTTAAAAAGCATGCAGCATGCAGTTAACTTTGTTTCTAAATATAAATCGAAACATGAAATGTAATCTATTTAATTTGATATAAAATGATGTATCCAGCAAAAAGATAATATATTCACATGTTTAAACTAGGAAACAACATCTCCCTTCTTCTTAAAACAGTGAAATTACAGTGAAACGTCAGGATTACTTTAATACAATTTTTTTATCTAACTTTCTTGGTTCAATCCTGATGATGTCGTGAAATAAAAGGATATTTTTGACTTGTGTTAGCACATTGATCAGCATAATTATTTGACTCTTTGAGCTTGTGTATGTTTATGTGTGTGACTCTATGCAGCGTATGAGAATGTGTCCATGTGCATATGTTTGAAGTCTGAGGTCTTGTTTTAAATGTGAATGTAATTACGGTAGAAAGATCAAAGCTGTGCAGGACGAGTGATGTTTCAGGGGATAGTTTAAGCACACAGCTCTCTCTCTCTTTCCTTTGCTCTTCTGTTCTTGCCTCCAGCCCTGCTGCTGTGTGCACATCTCCGCTTGTAAAGAATGATGAGGCTCGTATTTGTCAGGTTTATGAGTGAGACGTCTTCTGTGATGCAGACTTTATGAGAAATGATGTTCTCCTGTACCACTGTCTTGATATGATATGTTCTCTCTCTCTCTCTCTCTATCTCTCTCTCTCTCTCTCTCTCTCTCTCTCTCTCTCTCTCCCTCTCTCTGAGTACACAGCAGTGTACAGAAGATGTCTATCAATTAAACTGCATGTTTGTGACATTTAACCTTTATTTACGGAGCTGGCATAGTTACACTCGTTTGTGGCTAATTAAATTGTAGTTTATGATCTGGTTCAGGGTTTTTCTGTGTAAATGCAGTGAGAGCGCAGCTGCTCACAGGTGAGTTTGTGTCTCACAAGGACTCTAGATGTGTTGACCTTTATAAGACAGTAAGGACACAAGACAACAGCACTTATGCCGCTTAGCAGTCAAATCTGAACAAGATAGTTTTCATAAATCTGTGTCTGTTTAATTTGAAAGATGTCATTTTTCATACTCTGAATGCATACAATCCACATAGCCTGTTGTGATTTCAGAAAGAACATTCTCACACATACAGTGAAAATAAGGATCATCATCACTTTTTAAGAAATATTAATATGACATTGGGTAAATTTTAAATCTAAATACATCAATACATTTTGTAAGAACTAGTTATTGTAATTACTATAGTAATTTATATAAATATATACAAAGTATAACTTATAATATATATCTTAAAGGTGCCAAAGAATGCATTGTAATAATCTTTTAATTTGTTTTCTGATATCTACACTAAAGGTTTGTGTCTTTATTAAGTGCAATAAATATCTAGAGATGGTTTAACATGTTCATTTACAACCCTAGGATGTGCATTTATAATGAAATGGTCTATTATTACCTTATTTGAAGGGGGCATGAATAATAATGTTGAGCTCTGCTCTGATTGGCTGTTTCTCGGAGCGGCTCCGTCAGTAGCTCTGTGTGTGTGTAAACAGATCTTATGTTTGAGTCTGTATCAGACAAAGATACAGAATTTGAGAAATAATCAATTTTTTGGAGATAGTTATTGGACGTTTCTGAGTGGTAAGTTTATGTTTTTTTTTCAGTATGGACCGGCAAAATGTAACTGTAACATCAATTGTAGACTAAACGTTAGCATATAGCATTAGCATAAAGCGCTAACTCAACATTCAAAACAAATTGAATGTGTTATTTAATGTTGGGGGTGTACATCTCGACTGTAAGTGTTTTCCAGCTGTATTTTGCATGCACAAGGTTAACATAAAAAGGAGGAAACAATCATGTTTGAAGATCTTGATATGTCTTTACCATGTACAGAACTCTTATTATTCATCTATATTCTTAGGTAAATACAGTTTTACATTCTACAGACCTATAATTGTATTGCAATATATAGTTAATACATTGCTTGTATTGTTTATAGTATGTAACAATACTGATCTATGTTGTTTTACTCAAAAAAAGTTATTTTCAAACCACCATTGAGTCAAAAAGGGACGAACCCAACCAATGGGTTAAATAAACCCAGAAAATGCAACTCAGCATAGGTTAAATTATAACACCATAGTTGGGGTTCGTCCCTTTTTCGACCCAACATTGGGTTGATAATAACCCTGCAATTTCAGGGTGTATATGTAGGTACATTCAGTAAAAAAAAGAATATACATTTATAAACAAACCAGTTGTTTTAGATGTTACCACATGCAGAAAATATTTTAACAGTGTATTTTGTGGACAGATCTGTTCCCTCATACTGCCTGAAGGTAGAAAAATCTTATCTTAAAAAAAGTACAAAAACCAATAAATGTCGACTTGCTGAACAACCCTGTCATACCAGAACAACAGACAGTAGTATATCATAACATTTCAGTCCAATGATTTATGTAAATGTCTGTGTGCTTATATCAATGGTAGCCATCAGTCTGTGTTACGACTGTAGTCTGAATGTGATCATCTGAGCAGAGCAGCAGACTTTATAGAGTACAGGACCGCTGGCTCCATCCCTGCTTTTAGGAACTGCTGTTTCCTGTGGCGTCAGTCACTTTCAGCTTCATGAAATAGATGTTAGGAAGACGTCTGAGGGTTCACATACAATGACAGCCCTTGGGTCTGTCTCCTCTGGGAAGCACAGTACTATCCTGATGGGGAATAAAAACTCTTTCCCATGAGGAGCCGCGGGTCCCTGCTGCATGTCGGCCTTGTGGCTGGAGCTGAAGTAATGAGAAGACTGACACAGAGTTTAAATAGAAGCAGATGGCATTAATAAAGTCCTCTCTCATTCTCTCTCTCTCTCTCTCTCTCTCTCTCTCTCTCAGTATTCACATCTTTCCCTCACAGGCATTTTAAAGACTCTCAGGTGTCTGTGTTACAGGAATGCTGTTTGTATAACGGCAACACCCCTGTGGTTAAAATGTGTTATAAATGTGTTATTAATGCATTTTAACAGTATATAAAATGCTTTATAGTGCATTTTTAATTATATCCTTTTGTTAAAAAATATAAGCAGGGTATCATTGTAATGCATATTCCTGGCTTTGCAGCACATGTAATGCATTATAACAGTTAAGATTGGCTTGATTATGCATTATATTGCATTATACCAGAAGTTCTCAAACTTTTTGATGTGCAGTCAAATCCCTTCCACCCCTAACCCCCATCCCCCAACCTACCCCACCCACAGGTGGAGTGCATGTCTTTGCCCTCACCCCCCCCCAAAAAAAAAAAAAAATTATAATTAATGACTACTGTAAAACAATCTAAAAAAAAATTATACTCTTAAAAGTTACATCTATGATTATATTTATGTTTTATATGGCATACAATTATTTACAATAGCAAATGTGCATACATACCAAACAGAAAAATCACATCAATATTTAGTAGAGTCTCCTTAAGCAGAAATAACAGCCTCTAGACGCTTCCTATAGCCTGTAATGAGTGTCTGGATTCTGGATGAATGTATTTTGGACAATTCCTATTTACAAAACATCTCCAGTTAAGTTAGGTTTGATTTGCTTCAAATCACCCCACAGATGTTCAATGATATTCAGGTCTGGGATGACCATTCCAGAACATATCAGATAGGCTTTTCACACCTGAAATTGTTAACCCTGGGTTATTCTAAAACCAGGGTTAATGGATTCCTGGGTTATTTTTTTCATGTTTCACACTGTTCAAACTTAACCAGGGGTTAAGAGATAACCCTGGGTATTCATAAGTTGACGTCTCACACTGTGCATTCCTAAACCCTGGGTCAGGAATCTCCAACCCTAACACAGTCTCACCCCATTTCGTCAATATTTGACGACACTTGACCATTCGTCAATATGTGACGCTATTTTCTTACCAATTTCGCGTCGGTTTAGGGTTAGATTACGCAAAATTAAACCGTGTACGCGAAATTAAACAGTGTACGCGAAATTAAACAGTTGTCACCTGGCGTTGGGGTTAGAAACAGTTGTCACCTGGCGTTGGGGTTAGAGTTAGGTTTGGGTAGGGATGTCATTATGTAAATCTAACCCTAAACCGACGCGAAATTGGTAAGAAAATAGGAGAAGAGAATGCAACGGACGTAATAGTATTGAAGTCCCCAGTTCGTCAAAAAATGACGCGAAAGGTATACCCTCCGCGTCACATATTGACGAATGGTCAAGTGTCGTCAAATATTGACGAAATGGGGTGAGACTGGGTTGCCAACCCAGCTCCTGTCTGTAATTATCAAGCAACCCTGAACACCTTGATAAGATTACTTCAGCTGTGTTTAATTAGGGTCATAACATTCTAACCCTGCTTCGTTTCACACTGCATGCGTTTGGCACCGCAATGCGGGGTTAACACCACAAATGCGGTGCTAACCCTGCTCCGGAGCAGGGTTTCATAACCCTGGGTAAAAAGTGGTGCTAACACCGCTTTCAAATTACAGGTGTGAAACGCTCCTTAACCCAGGGTTAAAAGCGGGGTTTAGAATGAAGATAACCCAGGGTTAAGCGTAGTGTGAAAAGCCCTAGAATGTACTTATTCCTCTGCATAAATGCCTGAGTAGATTTTGAGCAGTGTTTTTTGTGTCTTTGTCTTGTTGAAATATCCAGCCCCGGCATAACTTTAACTGATTCCTCAACATTATTCTCAAGAATCTGCTGGTATTGACTGGAATCCATGCGACCCTCAACTTTAACCAGATTCCCAGTACCGGCACTGGCCACACAGCCCCACAGCATGATGGAACCTCCACCAAATCTTACTGGGGGTAGAGCAAGTGTTTTTCTTGGAACGCTGTGTTCTTTTGCCACCATGCATAACGCCTTGTTTTGACCAAATAACTCAATCTTTGTTTTATCAGTACACATCACCCTATTCCAGAATGAAGCTGGCTTGTCCAAATGTGCATTTGCATACCTCAAGCAACTCCTTTTGTGGTGTCAAAGTGCAATGAATGAATGAATTTCGCATCAAAGTGCACTGAATTGTTGAACGATGCACAGTGACACCATCTGCAGCAAGTTGATTTTGTAGGTCTTTGGAGGTGTCTGTGGGCTGTTTTTGATCGGTCTCACCAACCTTTACCTCTCCAATATTTAACATGGCCTGACACTTCTGGCCTTAACAAGAACTGTGCTTGTGGTCTTTTATTTCCTCACAATGTTCATCACAGTGGACATTGACACCTTATATCTCCGCGATAGCCTTCGCCTAAACAATCTTTGTTTTCAGGTCATTGGAGAGTTGTTTTAAGGCCTCCATGTTGCCACTCTTCAGAAGAGAGTCAAAGAGAACAGCAACTTCCAATTGGCCACCTTAAATACCTTTTCTCATGATTATATGCACCTGTCTATGACATTTCAGGCTTAATGAGCTCACCAAACCAATTGTGTGTTCCAATTATTCAGTGTTACAAGGTATTCAATTAACAAAATGACAAGGGTGCCTAAATGTATGCACCTGTCTAATTTTGTTTTGATGTATATTGCACATTTTCTGTTAATCCAATAAACCTCATTTCACTACTGAACTATTACGGTGTCCTTCAGTTATTTGATAGATCAAAATGAAATTGTTGATCCAAACACCCAAATATTTATAAATGAAAATCATGGAAATTGTCAGGGGTGCCCAAACTTTTGCATACGACTGTAACTTGCTTAGCAAGATTCTCTTTAAACTATTGATAATGTGACAAAATACACTTATGCTCATTCTACCACCCCATTCAGGAATGCTTAAAATGCTATGCATTTTTCTTTTGAATATTATTTCCTGACATGGAAACATTTCACATACTTGCATATGTTTCAGATCTAAGACACATCTCACTAGCACACTCTGTGAAGCGCTGATGGATAGAAGTGTGAAAGAGGCTGTTTACACTTGGCATTAACATGCGTTTTCGTCGATCAGATCACAAGTGGATGACGTTAATGCCAGGTGTAAACGGTGTTCAAAACGTTTTGAGCTCGTCCACTTTTGACCACTTTCAACCACATTCAAAGGTAGTCGAAACCCCTTTCGATCGGATTGCTTTTGTAGTGTAAACGCACATGTGCTTGAATGTGTTCAAACAGCCACACGGACCGCCTTCTCTCCGCCCATTTATCTAATCTAAGGTACTGAACAGAATCTTTTACGTCTTTTCAGACTTCTGGCGCGAACACACGGTGAACAGCGCTATTTTTAGCCTTTCATTGATAAATCTAAAGCGGCTGATCTCCGCAGTTTCATTTTGCAAGCGTGTGAAAGTTGTGCGATCCTATTTCATCAATTGCGCTGAAAATTCAGAGAAAGGTTTAACATGTACATGTACAAAACAATGTGCAGCATGTTTGCTTACAAGACAAGCAGTGGACTCCGACATAATATTAGCTTGCGTCCATATAAACTCATCGTAACTTGAGACCACCAACTCACAGTTTTCAGAACAGAAGAGGTCGAAAGTGGACAAAAAAGACGGATTTAAATACCAGGTGTAAACGTGATGTGTCTCTCTCGTCCACTTGTGATCCGATCGATGAAAACACATCTTAATACCAAGTGTAAACAGCCCCTAAGATCCATTCTTAGCATGTCGGCAACACGGTTTGGTCAGTTTTATCAATGCAACCTAATGTCCTCATTCAATTGTTTGCAGAAGTTTCCAACACATTTTGCTTCACTTTTGGGGCGTGTAGTAATAATCGGCTGCTTTGAGTTCTGATGAGAGCAGATAAACAATGTTGTATGCAAACGGCAACACGGACAGGTTATATGACACGTTTTTATTCTCAAAAGCCATGAATTAAACCACACAAAAAGGAGATATGCATTCTGTTAAGTGCAGGTTATCTTTCCAGGAGGATAAACAGGGTTTGTCGCCACAATGCGAATTATCGCCTGCCGAGAGAAATTCAAAAGTCATTTACAAAATGTATGCGATTGCAAAATTGTCCATTTCCCCTCTTGTCCTGTCACGTTAATAGTTTTGCATTTCAGTAATTGAATTTAAGGGCAGTGATTTTGGTAGATATCTGTGTGCTGATAAAAAAACACTATGAGCGTAGGCCTTTCCTTACACCATGACCTTGACAAACCTCCATCTTCTCTCTTTTCTTCACAATAGAGTATACAAGACAGACTCGTCTGTTGCACTGTAAGCATCTCACCTCTGACGTCTTGGCTCTGGATGGGACGATTTCTCCTAAACTGCAGGTGTTTTCATTAGGGCTAATGATAGCATGCGACGCCAAGCACCGCGGCGATCACCGTCGTTTATTAGTTGTGCGATAAGCATCGTAACAAAACGCACATGTCGCAACGAGCGTCCCGCGGCCTGCCGGCACTAATGAGATAAATAAATGAATTTAGTCCAGCCGCGAGCAGCTCCTGAGAGCTAGTTACCAGAGACAGAGAGGAGAGAGAGATGAGGTGAGAGCTCTCGTGAGGGCCAGGCTACGGCTGATGTACATATGTCCTTGATTACCGCAGGTTCCCCCTGCTTTTATTCTAATAAGTGACATTCTTTGTACTCCCGTGGACAGCTAGACAGTCTGACAGTGGATGGGAATAAATATTGCATGTGGCTCACATTAGGCTGTCAGCCGCGGGCCGAGCGAGAGACGGAGAAATGCACGTGACGTTCGGAGCAGCTACACTTTCTCAGCTCCTGTCACAATTGTCACATCTTGATGATGCGAGACCCCCTCCTCGTATCCCCCTATCTCTCTCTCTTTCTCTCTCGCTCTCTTGCTCTGACACTCTCTCGCTTTGGCAGTCAATTCATTGCTGTGACATCATGGCTTCCCTGAGTAGTGTACAGTGTTTTTTTTAAGATGTACATGCTCTTGAAGGGTTTGTTTGATTTTTTTTTCCATTTACAGATCATTTTTGGCACAAACTGTAAGTGATTCGCTCTCATGGTGATGATGATGCATCGCTTGTTTTGAGAGTTGAATGTTACCTGGTACAATTGTATGTCACTGATTTCAAAGTTACGTGAGATGTTTTACAGACTGCTGATTATAATGGGTGTATAACACCGGATGTGTTATTGCATCACCACGCACACTTGCACTGTACACAGTCAAATTTTTGTCAAATAAGAAGAAAAATTAATTACATTTTGCCCAACCTGCTAGGATGTTGCTAGGTTGATGCTATGGTGTGTATATTTGAATATTTAGGAATAGATCTGCATATACACAAATAAATACCTCTGTGCTCACTCACAGCCCGTGTCACATCTGACCAACAACATCTTTTACTGCCTCCCCGCTGTGTTTATCTCTGAACTTCACCAATGATGTTCAGAATTCAGACAGAGTCAGAAAAGAAACTGAGTGTGCAAGAGCACCTATTGCAGTGCATGTGTGTGTGTGTGTGCGCGTGCAGGGTGCAGTCAGCATCTGTGTCCGCGTCCCTTTAGTCGTTCACTGCTGTGAGGATGAAAAGAGTCCCACTGTGATCTCCATCTCTTTCTCACTCTTCCATCATCTCATCACTCTCTCCTTCATCTCTCCATCACACACACGCACGCACGCACGCACACACACACACACACACACACACACACACACACACAAACACACACACACACACACACACACACACACATATTCTGGTTTCCATGTTTTGTGGGGATATTCCATAGACGTAATGCATTTATACCATACAAACTGTATATTCTATTCCCCTTACCTGCCCCATTCCCTAACCCCAACCATCACAGAAACCCTCAAAATGTCCCCACAAGGTCACAAAAATACTGGTATTCCTATCTTTATGGGGACAATTGGTCCCCACAATGTGATAATTACCAGGTACACACACACACACACACACACACACACACACACACACACACACACACACACACACACACACACATGCTCACACGTACTGTAGTGAAAAACACAATGAGAGAAATTTAAAGATAGTGTTAAAGTAAGTACTGAAAATAATGTTGGTTCTATTTTTTATGTGGTGTCTGATTTTATTGCTGTTTAGGGTCAAGGCTTACATATGTAAGTACTGTTTTACAGATCTTTAAGTACTTTATTTACTTACTGTAGTACTTTATACAGATCTAAGTACACAGTGTACAATACAATGTGCTTAACATGATATATTTACTCTTATTTAATTTAAAAAAGTAGTAAAACGTTGTCTTTATTTTTGAAATTTGTCTTTACAGAATAAAACTATAAAATAACAGCATCATGTAAATCTTTTCTGGGAGATGAATGTTCCCAGAATGCTTTGCATGAGGTTGTTATTTTATAGTTTTATTATGTAAAATGTTAAAGGTGTAGCGGAGGATTTTCTCGAATTTTAGAAAAGAACCGCCTTCTCCACTTTTTAAAAAAATGCAATTGCGCAACACTCCTGATTAACAACAAGGAGGACCAATAGTCTTGATGATCCACCCAGAAAAAGAAAATCCTCCGCAATACCTTTAATGTTTAATGTTCATTTAACTTTGAACAAACTGTTGCTAGTAAATTAAATAAATATAAATCTACAGTAAGTTACTGACAAACTGCTGCATAACTACAGCATTTTTTTACAGTTAAGGGTATATTTTTAAAATGTTTTTAATAAATATTTGTATTTATTTATTTGATTTATTTTATTTTATTTTATTGTGCAATCTGGACATTTATTGTTTTAGTGATTCATGTCACTGTGAGAATATAAACAGTAAAAATACAGTACACTGCAAAAAAAATATGTAGATATTACGTACTTGCAGCTGGTTGCCGGTAACTTACCGTAGATTTAAATGTATGTTATTTACTGGCAACATTTTGTTTAAAGTTAAATGAACATTAAATATTTACAAGTCTTTGTCTTTACAAAGTAAAATTAAAAAACAGCTTCAAGCAAAGCATTCTGGGAAACAAAATCTGAAGCAAAAAACAGAAAAAGGTTGATGATGATTTCTGGTTCCCACAATGTTTTGCATGAGGCTGTTATTGTAAAGATAAAGACTTGTTAATATTTACAATTTATTTAACTTTGAACAAACTCTTGCTAGTAAATAACATAAATTTAAATCTACGGTAGGTTACCGGCAACCCAGCTGCAAGTAACACTGTAATTTCTACTGAATTTTTTTTTACAGTGTAGGAACTGAACTATCAGATTCCAGTTGCATCACTGTATTCATATTTTGGCAAGTATGTGCACTAACCATAACTAATAACTTCAACCTCCATGTACATTTGACTTCAGAGTTAATGATTTTATCAAGAAAATTCACACGTATGATAAAAACTGATAAAATATGATTTATATTAAATGCAATGTACATTTTCAATCTCCAAATATAACATTATCTTTATACACAGAACCTAAAAGAGAAATGTCTTACTGTAATTGACAACACATCTGCCCTGTTTAGTATAATTCACTTTTATTAGCATCACAAATCACGGCTGTATGTGAGATAATAAACAACACCTTAAAAATACATAGAAATAACATCAATGCTGTCAAAATAACTTGAATTTTTACTTGAAGTTGTTTTTGCATCACAATATATACATTGTAAGGACCTGCTCTCTCTCTCTCTCGTTCTCTCTCGTTCTCTCTCTCTCTCTCTCTCTCTCTCTCTCTCTCTCTCTCTCTCTCTCTCTCTGTCTCCAGTGCTACTACAGTAAGTACACCAGTGGTATGAACCTCCTCTCATCTGCTTTACTCTCCTCCTTTTCTCTCCTCCTCTCTTCTTCTCCTCTTCTTTCCTCTCGTGTCCTCATTTGAGACATTTAAAGAGATCAAAGCTTAAGCCCAGGGCCATCTCTGGCATATGAAAACCCCACACACATGCACACTTAAGGTCGTAAACATCCTGCATTACTCCATTAATGCTGTTGTTTTTGTTGGGGTTATTTCCATTAGGTGATGTCAACACAGACCAGCGATAAACCGATTTGACAATATCATATCAATGTAAACGGTAAAGTAAAAGACTCTCAACATGTTCATGCTTCAGATGCGCAAATGAAACATACATTGTACGTGAACGTAGGTGGTGGTTAATTAATGTATTAAACGGATATGTTTATGGTTTATGTTAATGTCACACGTAAAAGCACACGCAGGAAGTCGAGCACTAAACCAGCGGCTGATGTGATGGAAACCTCACCGGCAGCGGAGCGGTGCGCGAGACCTCGTCAGTACTGAATGATTAGCTGAAATAATGTCTCTGTCAGCTTTAATCACATTAAAACGTGGTTAACATTTAATTTTGCTCTCTTCATATGCAAAAATTTCCACTAGATTTGCAGTGAAGGCCATTGAAATTCCATTATAAAAAGAATAAAAATTTCAGGCATCATTTATTCAGAGAGAAAGAGTGGAAGCGGAGGTGGAAAGTGCTGAATCTTTCTATTAGCAGAGCGTTGAGAAATGATCTTCTGCGCTAGAGGATGAGAGCGTTGAGACCAGACGCCCTGAACGCGCTCTCAAACTCTGACCCGCACCACGTGTGACCCCACTCACTTTGATTTACACCCGTTTGCTTTTGATTGCAGGAGTCAGTGAATCGCTCGCACTGAGCTAAATATCATGCAGTGAGCTGTACAGGGTTATAATGATGTTATTATATCTGTTCACAGCACTGGCCACAAAAACTACTAGGATTGGTGTAACTTCATTGTATTTAGTAACAAAAAAAGGCTTGTCTACTTTTTTGAGACTTTTAAAGAACTGGGGGAAGTCGATGTATGAGGCAACCAGGACAGATAGCTTACAAACATCGTCTTTTTTATCACTCTTAATAATTTGTTGTGACTTTTTTTGCTTGTGTGTTTTCTTCTGTTATTTTGTTAACCGACCTAGTGAACAGTGTTTGGGGTAACGCATTACAAGTAACCCGCATTATGTAAAAATATTACTGTTCTGAAGTAACGAGTAAAGTAACGCATTACTTTATAAATCTACACATTAATGTTTGAGTTACTTTTTAAAAAAGTATTGCGAGTTACTTTTCAGTTTAATTAATTAAATTTTTCTGAGCGGGAACAGTTTAAGTCAGAAACTGAGAGAGATCAAGCCTCAGCCAAGTACAAAAAAATAACGCAAAAGTAATGTAATATTGTAATGCATTACATTTAAAAGTAACAAAATTTTTACATTTCTAAATCTTTCACCCCTGTGATGTTGGGGTTTGAGGCAGGGTTAGGGGTGGGGTGTTATTACTGTTTTTTATACAATTCACAGAAATTAGCCATCTCGTAAAATACATACAAAGTCATGTGAGATTAGGCTGTCATAAACCACCCCTATCCCCACCCCTAAACCCAACACAGCAGGGGAAAAAGAAAAACGTACAAAAATATGAATACTTTGGTTGTACAAATTCATGCGAATTAACCACCTCATAAAAAGCCTGGTCTCACTAGGAGTCTTAATACGTAACGTTTTTAAAAAAACAAAAAAATGCTCTTTTGTACGTTAAAATAGATGCTGAAGCGTACAATGTAGACAACATTTAATCGTAGCATTATTACGTTTTTACAGCTACTAAGTGTAAACCTACCCAAAGTGTATTAAAATCATGTAGTGTTAGATAGAAAAAGCATAACAGACAGACAAGTATAATCACAATAACTTATTTACTGCGAAATATTAAAAGCAGTATCAAAATTAGTTAAAATAAGGATGTGCTGCAGGTGCTATCTGGAGTTTATGATGAAGTACAGAGAAATTAATAAAAATTTATTTATTCACCAGAACGGTAATCCAGCTTCTTTCTGTCAAGACGCGCATTTCAATTTCAAGAGTCCATCGACTCAACGCCATTGAACACCAATGCCCTCAATTTTAATATTAATGAATAGGAATACATACAAATCTGGAAAGCTGTTAATACGTTAATAATTAACATATTAGTCCAGTATGTATTAAAACATAAGTAAATGTACGTGTGGTACAACCACACTTTACTTAAAAATACCTACCCAGTCTCATGTAAATGCGTATAAATAGCACGACGTGTGAAAATTGTGCAATACATACGCCAAATTCCACTTTGCCAGTCCTTCCCATTCACTTAAACGGCACATCTTTTTTGTTGTTTTATTGATTGGTTTTTAAGCCATTTTCGCTTGGTTTTAGGGTTAGATTTGAGATTTGCTTAAGGAGGTTATTTAATATACAGGTTTCTCCATGTTTTTGTCTATAGCCATGGTTGCTTGGAGTTGTGGTTAGAATTGGGGTTTGGGTTAGGATGTCATTTTTATATAACAAAAAGTTGTTCTAACCCTAAACCCAAGCGAAAATGGTTTAAAAAAACAGTAAAAAATTGAGAAACCAATAAATAAAACATTCAGTACTCATTCAGTACGTACTGTCACAGTATGCAGTTTCGGACGCAGCCATATTCTCATAAGATCACGTTGGGCTTTAATACCCCACCCCTAAACCCAACAAAGCAGAGGTGAAAGCAAAACATACAAAAACATACAAATTTGGTCATACAAATTCATGCAAATTAGCCACCTCATAAAAATCCCAATGGAGATTTTGTACATATTTTACGAGTTGGCTAATTCGTCTTAATTCACATGACCACATTTTTGTATGATTTGCCTTGACCCCTGTAACGTTGGGGTTAGGTGCGGGGTAAGGGGTTGGGTTTCGTTATTGTTTTTTCATGAGAATCGTACGTATTTGCACAATTAACGTAAAATATGTACAAATTCTCGTGAGATCAGGCTAAAAATACATATGAAATGCCATAAGATTGTGTTGTAATAACCACTGAAGTGGCATTTACACATGCAGCACACTTTTTGGGGCTGCTGTTTTGTTAATGTACTTTTCTGCAATACAATCATGAAATACATGTGATTTTTATTCAACTGTCTTGTCTTGTCATGCAAAATTTGTGTAATGTCATTTCTTGGCTTATTGACATCAATTTAGCAGTTTCCTGAAGAGTAGATGTCTTATTCAAAAGCAATTACTTCTATGTCGTAACCACGCTTCTTTTCAAATAACAAATCAGTGAAATACGTTTGATGTTTCATCTTCATTTGTCAAGATGTTTGCACTGGAGACAGATAATTGGAGGAGACTTCTGCTTTTCCTGTGTCATAAAGTTGTTTCAAATTGGTGGCGAAAGCAGCGTCGACATCGTATCAGATTCCTTAATTGACAGCGGCGTGCGTGCCGGCTCGCGGTGTGTTTTGCTCGTCTCTTTGTACGTGCGCGCGTGACTCTGGTCTCGTGTCACTCAGTGCCAGGACCCCGAGACCTCCGAGCTCATTTAACGCTAACATTATGAAAATCATCCCTCAGCCCTAAAGCGAGAGATCTTTGTTACGACTCGCGGCTCTGTCAAGCCTTCACCAATTACACTCACAGGTACAATGGTCTATTGAGAGGAGCGCAGCCCTTGACTGGCGCGGCGACAGTGATTTGTGAATCGTTACCGCGAGAGCTTCGTACCTGAGGAATGCAAATAATGTGCGGCGAAACCAAACTACAGCTACTATTACCGCAGATTGGATTTTTCTTCCTTTCCTCGCCTCTTTTCTCTCGAGTGTGAAGTTTTCAACTAAATGTAAATTTCTCTCCATCAGAAGAGGCCACTAGCTCAGAATGATGGCTTTGATTCTCGCCTCAGGTTGAAGTGGCTTCGCTGGAGGTGTGATGTATAAGAAACAGCAGATGTAGGACTACTGTAGAATTACTTTCAAATGAAAACATGTATTGCGTGCATGTTCTTAAAAAGACGTCCGACTTCTTTAAACTATGTGTCAAACAGACGCATTTTGTTGTTTAATGAACTTGTGACGGTGTGACACGCACAAGCAACACACGCAAATCTCTCAAGCCTAGTTTAGTAGTGACTTGAGGATAACCAACCAAGAGAAGCCTGGTTAACGTAAAAAAATTCTGTAGACATTACAGTATTACTGACAGATGTTTGCCAGTAACTTACTGTAGATTTAAAAGTATGTTATTTACTGGCTACAGTTTGTTCAAAGTTAAATGAACATTAAGAAGTCTTTATCCTTACATAATAAAAATATTAAATAATAGCCTCATGCAAAGCAAAATCCCAAATCTAAAGGAAAAAATAGAAAAAGGTTGATGAGGATTTTTGGTTCCCAGAATGCTTTGCATGAGGCTGTTATTTTATATATTTTTATTATAGCCCACGCTTTTATTGCCTCATGATAAGTGGCATTTGCAAAATCAAGATTACATTTGCTTACTTTTAAGAAAAGTTTAAGGCGATTAAAACAAACCCCTAACCTTAAGTATTACATTTATGTGCGCTGTACTTGTCTTTGCTTAACCGTCTGTGCTGTGGCTATGAAAGGTACTTCAAACCATAAAACGATACAGTAGGACATAAAATAGGTGCAAACATCATGTGGGATAGAGCCATGCCTGTATTATAGAGGATTGGGAATAAAGTTGTTTTACTTGGCATCCCCACAGCACCAACTTTGAATCCAGACTGTTTCAGAAAATGTCAACATTACTGGTATCAAAACCCTGTTGTGTACAGTTAAGGAAGTATTGAAATTCCAGTAACTCTGTTAAATTGTGGTACAAGTTTGCGCTATGACCTTGAAAACCTATCATTCAGAAACAGAAGGTGTGGCTGTGATCATAAATATACAACAGCTTCTGAATAATAGATACCCTTGTCTGTCAGTAACGTCAATAAATTGTGTCGCATTTACAGACCAACCACAAAGGAGATGCCCAGGTAGAAGTTTGGACTCGGCTGACCGGGTCACGGCACCACAAGGAGGTGAACAGAGGAGTTCGGGAGGGGTGTCAGCAGTGGTGAGGAGCGAGGAGCAGCCATCCCTGAGGTTAATTAGCATTCTCTTTCCCTTCACTTTATTATCAGCTGTGTCCTCCACACAGCCGTTTAATTGCGTGAGCTGATCGAATAATAAATGGCAGAGTAATTACCATTCTAAAGGAGATCTCTCTCTCTCTCTCTCTCTCTCTCTCTCTCTCTCTCTCTCTCTCTCTCTCTCTCTCTCTCTCTCTCTCTCTCTCTCTCTCTCTCTCTCTCTCTCTCTCTCTCTCTCTCTCTCTCTCTCTCTCTCTCTCTCACCACACAACTCAGTCAAAAGAGATTTTTATTCTAAATTAAGTTTTTAACTGTCATCTGTCATCTTAGGTATAATTATAACTTAGACATTTCGGGTTCATTGTTCTCGCACTGTGAAATTCTCGGCGGAGAAAAGACATTGTGACAGCGGATTTTAGGCGCATGGAAAATGATGTTCAGGAGGAATTCTCAATGCCTCTAAATGAGAAAGCAAATATGCTAATTAATCAAACTCGCTCGCAGGGCAATAACACAGTTGAAATCCTGCTTTTATTTTAATATATTTAATCAGTCTCTGAGTCAGGTAATGTGCTTTGTCTTTGCTAATGCAGGACTGGATTGTATTCCTGACTGCTTCTTCAGCTAAACACACTTTTAGGCCCGGTTTCACAAACAAGACTTAGGCTCACTCCCAGAGAAAAAAATTTTGAGCTATTTTTGTGCACAAACATATCTTAAAATATATCAGTGCCATTGTTTTGTCTCAAGATGCACACCAGTGCTGATTTTTTTAGGCATATTTATAAAAGCTACCTAAATGTCCTAATTTAACTAAGATTTACTAAGCTCTGTCTGTGAAACCAGGCCTTATTCATTTAAATGTACAATTCTTCAGTAAAACACGTTTATTTTCAGTCTGCTCAGTGGCGTAGCAAGTCATTCCCAGGCCCGTATGCAAAATAAATGTACGGGCCCCCTTAAGCCAAAGCCCCCCCCCAACCTTGCCTGTTGACACTGTTAACTGTGGCGCGCAGGTCTGTTAACAACATATACTTTTAATAAAGTAGTCAAATATTTTTCCTTTATTTTTTTACTTTAAAGGGTAGATTTAAATAAAGAAAAACAAAATGTTTTGGGTAGTTTTTGACCCGTGACTAACTTCTCCGCCTTCTCTTTTCTCTCTGAGGCCCCACTTTTATGTTTATATTTGTCCATCTTTAATGTTCATGTAGATAGCCGCTATAGTAACCTCTCACAGTGTGTTTTCTTTTTTTTTTGTCGCAGCGATGCGTCATGTAAAAAAATGATGGCGTAGTAGTCTACGGCAGCCGCAGAGTGCAAAAAAATAATAAACGCAAACAAGAATGACGGAGAAATTAGACATTACGGAGAAATAAGAAATCACTACACATGATATGCATACAAAAATATATTTATGCGGCCACAAATAAAAATTAAATTGAAAAATAATTTTATCATTAAAAGCTGGGGCGGGCCCAGGGCCGGGCCCCCTATTGGCCCCGGCCCATTTGCACGTGCATGCCCTGCATGCCCAGACGCTACACCACTGAGTCTGCTAGTGTAATAATGTCAATGGAGATACTGTACATGCATGATTTCTATGATTTATGTATATTTACTAAACTGCCGTCACTTTACAATTTATGCATTTGTGAATTAACATTCTGTGTTGGAATTTGTATTCACATTTTTTGGATAATTTTTTGTTTAATCTTGCTTACGCTAATCATACAGCTAAAATTTAATCTAAGCCAATATACAGAAACAGATATGTAGATTTGTGATCTTCTCTATGAAATTCGGGTCAAAAGTTTGATTTCATTCATTGATTTCACATTGATTTCAATCTGTGACCTTACTCAGTCAATATAAAAGGTATTAGGTTAAAGGTTAAATAGATTGATTGATTGTTTGATGAGCGATTTTTTTTTCATCTGGACTGGAAAAGATGGTCAATAAAATGATTTTATATGATTTTCTTTACCATGTATTTCATATATTTAATATTTTGTCTTCAACATGCTGTTCACTGATATTGTTGTCTGATTAGTTAACAAATCCAATAGCTTTTGATATAACTAACTAGGGAAAAAATTTTTGAAAGAGGGATTATGAGATAAATTGCTTTATGTTTTTGATACATTATTGTAGGCCTAATTTAATCTATATTTTAGTGTTGAATTTTCATAGACAAAATATAATAATAGATGAAATACCAATTAAAAAACGATACATTTAAAAGACATTTAAAAATGTAAAAATAATAAAATAAGAAGGGACACATAAAAATGCTCGTAGGTAAATAAACTCAGACCTGCCTATGATCATATATCCACTTTTCTCAAATTTGCAATCCAGCATAAATAATTAATAAGACTAATTAATAATTAAAAAGTTAATCTCATGTTTTAACCCAGCATGCAGTTTTTGGATTGTTGTTACTTAACCATGAATTGAAACAACCCAGCAAATTGGGTCATTTTTACCTCGTCTGTTCTGTCCAATATTTATGGGTTAAAAACAACCCAGCACCTTTTATGTGTGTTAATACACATAAAAGGTTGCTCTTGAGCCCTTGTTCACTTTAATCAGACGTAATAAGATATTTTTAATAAGGGATTTGTTTTGCACTAAATATCTTTTATCTGCACTGTTGTTCACTTCATCGATTTGCACTATATCTGTCATTTACCTTGCGCTGCTTTTTTAACTTTATTTTTAAATTTATTATATGCCTTCTTTTTTTTCTTTAAATTCCCTTATTGTATAGTTGTATCTATATTTTTTCTAGATTTTTAGGCTTTAATGTGAATGTTATCTGTAAGCACTGGGGTCTGAGAGTAACGCAATTGCAATTCTTTGTATGTATACTGTATATGTGGAAGAATTGACAATAAAGCATACTTGACTTGACTTAATTCATATAGTCACTTTAATTCTTAAATAAGACTAAAATAGTTTTGTTTAACCAGGTGTGTCTATATATGAGATTCATCCAGGTGAGTCGTATTCTCTCTACCTGCTGGTGGTGTTCCAAGCCACAGACACCTGACCAGATATCACCGGCCTCCACCCGGGTCAAGCCACCATCCCAGACCGCGGAGAACTTCAATTACACCGGGATTCTCGGAGCAGAGAGCGAGGGGCCGCATTGATTGCGGAGGGCAACAATTGATTTTGTCCATTACGCGGTGAGAATGTTTCCATCCTGCGCAGATCAGGCTGCCCTCCTCCTGTGGGTGGAGATAAGACCCCGTCGCATTGTGGCTGCCTAATCTGTGTGACGGCGCTTGTCTGTGCTGAAATTGATGTGGCTTTTCAAGCGGCCGTGTGTGGCTCCGTGCAGGAGGGGTCTGTTCCTCTTCACCCCCGTCTCAGATCCACTCAGACCATTCAAATCTGAAAACATGAGAAGGATTTGCATCGATACAGATATTTGGCTTTGTGTTTGTTCCAGTGAATGTTCCCCAATAGAAGAAAAGAGTTTGTAATGATGTCTGCGACTTGTTGAACTCTTGACATCTTTTGACTTGGTAATGGTAGGAACAGGTCATAAGCCTTAATGAAAAAGATTTAAATGATGTATAGCAGGAGAGTTTTTAGGACAAACAAGTTACAAATTGCTTTCTTTTAGCTTTTGAATCATTTAGTTTTGTAAAAAAAAAAAATTTTCTTAATGCACAGTCCTTATTTTAGTGTTATCAATCTGTACCCAATGCCAAATAAAAACAAAAAAGTCTGTCTGTATAATCTTTCATCAAACTGCTAACACTTCTGAAACACATTTCTGCTGACTAAAGACATGTATTCTTTTGAATACAATTTTTTTTTGTACATAATAAACATGTTTTTGAGTGAAATGTACATGAATTTTAGTAGTTTGGTATATCTGGTATATACTGATATTCAAGATTAAGATTCAATAGTTTATTGTCATATGTAAAAGAAACACTCGCTGTACAATTAAAGTCTTACTCTACAAATGAATACTCTACAAAAAAATAAAGACAAACAACACAAAAGTACACAATAATTACTCAATTGCAAATCTGCAAGTGTGTGCATAAGTGTAAATGAACACTATACATGCATGTAAGTGTGGTTAACATATGGTACAGTTTATACATTAAAAATAACATATTAGTGTTGATTCTGGGACAACACACTAAATGCGTTGTCCCAGAATCCACTCATCTCTGTGTTATAATTGAAACAACAAATTTTGTGTTATTTTTAACACAACTTGAGTTACATTTTAACACAAAATCAACAGAAAATGACACATAATCTGTTAATATATATTTATATATAAAATATATATATATACTTTTTGTCAAAAGAGACAAATCATATAATTTATCTTACGCTGGGTTGTTTTAGCACAGAATGCTGTGTTGTTGTTTTTTAAGGGATAGTTTACCCAAAAATGTAAATTCCTTCATCATTGAATCCTCCTGAAGTTTTTTTAAACCTGTATAAATTGTTTGTTCTGCTGAACACAAAAAAAGATATCTGAGCAATTTTGTAACCAAACAGTTTTGGAGCACCATTGACTTTCACAGTATTTTTCTTTCCTACTATGGAAGTCAGTGCTTCTCTTGCATTCACACTGATTACAAATCTTCATTTGTGTTCAGCAGAACAAATACATTTATACAGGTATTAAACAATTAAGGTGGAGTAAATGATGACAGAATTTTTTTTAATTTTGGGTGAACTATCCATTTAATGCAGCGGTTGGGTTTGTCCCTTTTTGACCCAAGTATAGGTTAAAAAACAAGCCAGCATTTGTTGTCTTGTAAGCATTTTTTATCAGGCCCTTATGTTTAGTTTTAGTACTCACAAATGTCACTTTAGTCATTTCATTGGTATTTAATAAAATATTTTTTAGCTTCAAAACCCTCTAAGTGCATGCAAAAGTCCACTTCTAAAAACATCTCTTCACTATCTTTTCTAAAAGACTAGGTAAAAGACTTAAAAAATCTGTCAATATCCTAAAACATTTAGTAAACCTCCTTTAATGAAGTTTATTTAAATAAGTTCGGGAGGAGCATTTTTTGCAGCATCCCTCCTCCACCCCATCACCTCTCTCTCATCTAGTTTCATTTATCCCAGTTAAAGAGAGGGGAGTACTCTGGGTTTAGCCGGAAAAACCGAGCTCAGAGCCCTCTCCTCGGACTGCACACCAAATATGCTTTATCTCATTCCCTATCGATTACATGTGAATGCGAACTCGTGAATAAGGTAAAAAAAAAACTTAATGTAAGAGTGCCATCGTTCATCCAATTCTACTTCCGTGAACTTTGAGGACTTTCCTAAAAAGTGTTGTGCTAATGGATTCTGTCAACAAATGGGTATTTCTCAATGGCCTGAGGCCGGGAATAAATTATTTGAAGCCAAAATATTTGATGAATGTATAATGGGTGTCGAGAGCATTAGTATTATCAGTCAATATCATCATTAACTTATTTTTGACAAAGAAAATGTTTAGTGATTTTCTTGTGTAAAAAGACATAAAGGGCTCTATCTTACACCCAGCGCAATGCAGCGCAAAGCGCGACGCAAGTGTCTTTTGCTAGTTTCCACCCTGCGCAATGATCATTTTCACGTTAAGCGCCATGTTGTTGGTTAAATAGCAAATGCATTTGCACCCCATTTTGCACCCATGGGTGTTCTGGTCTGAAAACGAGGTGTGTTCAGGGGCATTGTTGGTGCGTTGCTGTTCTGAGGCAACTAAAATAGACTACGCCTTTGACCAACAAAAACCTGCTCTAAAGTCTAAAGTCAATGGCGCAATATGTTTTTTGTTATTTAAAGAGCGCATTAGTAATATGCGCCTAAACGGGACGACAACGCAGGTTTGCTTAACCCATGAATGCACAGCAGCACAAAAACGCTTTTAAATATGAAAGATTAAAGGATTGAATGTGAAAGATTATTATTGAGTCTCTTGGACATAAATGAGGACCGATTATGAGACGTAAGAAGCCGTAAAGAGATGTTTCACCTGTAGCCTGGTAAGTAAACAAATGCTTTGCTTTAAACAAATGCATCTGTTTTTAAATGTTTTTTTAATGCTACCTCACGGATTTATTGTATATGATGACTCTGTACCTGTGGATATGCTGAGATGAGAAACATTTTTAAGTAATGCTTAAAAAAACTGACGCTGTCCAAGTGCTGAACCTTGCGGAGAGCCGTTTTTAAATTCTTTATCTCCTGTTTGTAACAAATAAAGTATTTTTAGAGTACAAACCTTTTCTTACAAACTTGTAAATTATTTTTTTATGATATTGGCTAGCCATTTAAAGCAATTAAAATCCAGCTTTTTTACTTCCATGACTAAAAGAAATGTTAAATGTTTTAATGAAAAAATAACAATTTCATTAAAAGTGAAAAACAACACAAATATTTTACATTAATCTTAAACTGGGGATCTTCTTCCTCCGCTTAGTTTTTCAGTTTACAAAGTCCGTCATCTAAATAGGGATTAGACATAGCGCCAGCGCAACTGGCTTTTAAAGGGGATGAGAGCTGAGACTCTCATTGGTTTATTGCACGTTACGCCCAAAATACTCCCATTAATGTCCGAGGAAGAAGCTGTGCGCTTTAGACAATGCGCTTAGATCGTTAAAATAGGGCCCAAAGTGTGCAGTGCAATGTGAACATGGCGAATGTTTATGTGCAAAGTCTAGTTGAGGTAAGTGTTATACGCATAGTCTGTGTCTGATGTGTACTATCATTACAGTTAAAACCATGGCTGTAAAACGGATATTATGACAAATTTCGGTTACATTTGATTCATCATAAACACATAGGGGCGGTTTCCCGGACAGGGATTAGACTAGTTCTAAACTAAAATAAATGTCAGAGCTGTCCAAACTGAAAACAACTTGCACTTACATATCTTAAAATACATCAGTGCTCTTTGTTTGGCCTCGGAATGCACACAAGTAATGTTTTTAGTAAGGCATGTTTGTTGAACATTCGTTATATTTCCTAATTAAACTAAGGCCTAGTCCAGGCTTAAGATAATCCCTCCACTCTTCTATGTCTTATGCATTTTACACAGTCAATGATAAAGTTCAAAACTAGATTAGTTTCAGACTTGTGGTCTCCTCTGTACGTTACCTTCCGAAAGTCAAATGGGTTATGGCGAACGGTGTTTCGTGTTCACTTGAACAACACCAAGAGGAACATCATCTCATTAGGCCAAACAGAGCCCGGCGCGTAACTGATTATGAGCAGCCTTGCTCCTGAATGAAAGGTACTTAGTCAGGTAAGCACCAGTGAGTAGCTATATTAACCCAATACATCTTGCACTGTAAAAACGGCACTCTGTAACGCTGCTCAGTTAAGCCCTCTAACATGCGTTATTAGGCAGCATTGAGGTGAATGTTATCTATCAGCCGGCTCTCGGCATCAAGATTCACAGCGAGAACATCGCAGGCTCATCTGTTCCTCTCTAACTAGACAAACCCTGATGCTGATTAATAGCGGTTAAACTTACAGGCACTCCGTCAGTGATGTTACACAGGGAGGGTAATATATGAGAGCCATTAAATACACATCATTTTCCTGGCATGAAATATGTTGACCCTGATCTTATTACACACGTAATTAAAAGCGTTCAACAGTTCTGCGGCCGTGTGTGTGCTGTTGAGCTGGGCTGCTCATCGCCGACAGCCGCAAGTCAAATTGATGCGTCGCCAGAACGCCATTTGTTTTATTCATCCGTCCGAGCGTCGCTCCAACGGGTATGCATATAAATTGATTTTTATTAGAAAGTCGGATTTACAAAACATGAATTTATTGAGATGGATGTATTTTCTAGTTTTGGTTTTTAACATAAAAAGTGATCATTTCTTTAGTTGTTAACCTGCATGTTTTTATGAAGTGCAAACATTGGGATTTTTGTTGTGCAGAAGCACATTAAGTGGATCATTACTGACAGAATATTTTCCACAGAACTTTATATGTCTAGTTTTTACAGAAAACATGCCGATCTGAACCTTTAGGGGTGGTTTCCCATACAGGTCTTATCCTAGTACCAGACTAAAATGTATGTTTGCGTACATTGATGGACATAGTATCCGGCCCATAGGTTTTTTTAAGCCAATAGTTGGCGGGGCTTTCCATCGCCATCTTGGTCGTGCGTCACTTGCGGACAACCGGTGTAAAGATGCGGGACCTATGTAAAGCTTAGGTGGCTGGATGCTGAAACCACGCCCGCCTAGCTCGATGTCGACTCAAGTGGCCACGCCCTTAATTATGCAGAACTTTAAGGCTTAATATAATTTAAACGGATGAGTTAGAACAAAATTCACGCCCCTCACTGTTGTCATGAAGGGCAAAATTAGCTATATAGACCATAAACACTTTTTGTACCAGGCTGTAAACATATTATTTTCTACTGTGCCATTTTAACATGGAGGTCTATGGGAATTGACTCCCTTTTGGAGCCAGCATCAAGCGGCCAGTCGATGAATTGCAGTTTAAATCACTTCCATATTGGCTTCATCATTTGACTTTTTTTTACAATTTTTAAGTTGGCTAATTCCCATGAATTTGTACGAAATAAATCGTACAAAAACATACCATTGTCATAAATAAACAATAACGAAACCCCTTCCCTAACTCAGGGGTAAAAAACAAATCACAGGGGCAAAAGCAAAGTGTACAAAAATGTAGGAATGTGGTCGTACAAATTAGTCACCTTGTAAAATATGTACGAATTGCCATAAAATAGCATTGGTTTCCCAAAAGGCTATTTGTAGTGAAAAAGGTTCTTCCGATTAAAGAGGTATAAATAAAATATTTCTTCTATAAGAACGTTTCACTAAATGGCTCGTATGGCATCGCTGTAAAGAACCCTTTAACATCTTATTTTTAAGACAGCAAGGCTGAAATTTCATGATAACCTAGTTTGTTTGTTCATTTTTAAAATTGGCATTTGAATAAACCCCTGACCCTATGGGCCCTATTTTAACGATCTGAAACGCAAGTGCGAAACGCAAAACGAAAGTGAGTTTGTGGGCGGATCTTGGGCGCTGTTGCTATTTTCCCGGCGTGAGAAATAACTCTTGCGCCAGGCGCAAATCAATAAGGGGTTGGTCTGAAGTAGGTTCATTATTCATAGGTGTGGTTTGGGCGGAACGTCAAATAAACCAATCAGAACGCTATCCAACATTCCCTTTAAAAGCAAGGGCGCAAGTTCCATGGCGGGTTGCTATTATTATGACGGATTTACCAGGCGCACGCCAGGAGCGGTTCACAGCCGAGGAGACCGACGTTCTTGTAAGAGCAGTCAAAGACAGAGAAGTTGTTTTGTATGGGGATAGGAGAAACCCGCCCAAATCAGCGTCGGTTAAACAGGCGTGGGAGGAAATAGCCACAATTGTCTCATCAGCTGGCAACCCCATCATTGCGCCAAGCGCTACAATGATGTCAGGAGACGGGGGAATCCCACGCTTGCATATTTACATAAAATAAACGTAATACAGCCACACAACAAATATGAAAATATTTTAATCGTTATTTGCATGAGAATTTGTTAACGCAGCCACACAATAAATAAAAACTATCACCACTGTGCTCACCACTATGATTCCTCTTATCTTATGTGTTAATATTTTTTATTGTAACAATTTATGATGTGCAAAAATAACTGTTGCATCTGTGTAGATTAGATAAGCAAAGTGTGTGCGCGTTGTGCACGCTATACATTATGGTCAAGCATGCGCCCTTAAAATAGCATAATGAACAACGCGCAACGCGCCACTGACTTTAGACTATTTTTTTCTGGTCAGTGGCGCAATTGTTTTTTGAAACTGCAAAATAGCATCAGGGATGGTTTGCGCCCCAACACGCCTCCTTTTTTGCGCTGAACCGCCCAGGGAGCGCAAGTTCATTCCCTAGTTTGCCGACGTGCATCTGTGGAGGGAAAAACCCGCTGTGCGCCGGCGCAAAATACGAATGATACATGCGTCACTGACAAAGTCAATTGTGCTGGGTGCAAGATAGGGCCCTATGTGTTAAACTTAAACTTGTCTGGGGACATGAATGTTATAAAGACTTATACCACGGGTCTGTTGAATGTTGTATTCTGATTGGTTGAGAAATGTTCCACGGGTATGCATTATTTTTCGATAACCGCACACCTAACTTGTCAAATGTCTTAAAATAACCACCAGAGCAATGTTTGTGGTAACCGTGGTATAAGTGAAATAATTGACTCCGGTCCTTTGAATTATATACAAATAATTACACCACAGGCTGTTGAATGCTTTATTCTGATTGGTTGAGAAATGTTCCACTGGTGTTGATTTTTTTAATAACTGCACACCTAACCTTTAAAATGTCTTAAAAATAGGCAATATATTTTTGGTAACCGTGGTATAAGCGGAATAATTGACTTCGGTCCTTTGAATTATTTGAAAATAATGCACACCCGCGGTGTAATGGCACTCCGCTTCACGTTGGGTGTGCATTATTTTCAAAAATTCAATGGCCTGTCATCAATTATTCCTTACTTGTAGGTGGGCTCTTTTGACTTAGAGCAACCACTATAATATCTTAGCAAAGATCTGGCAAACATTTTTACACAAGAATAATCCCTCCGAACACCTGAGCAACCATAAACTGCCACCCATAATAGAGCAACGTAATGGGTATCAGCAATCCCGCACATAATAAAAAAAGCACACATATTAAAATCCATTTACATTTCCCCTGTAACACTATGCTGTGTTATGTAAAGTCTTTTTATTATAAATCTTTACCACTGATCTTTTTTGTCTCATCTCAGCCCTGATGGGTCTGCAGTGTTAGATGGATGTGAATCCATAACAGATAGCAGGACTGATGTTTGATCAATGTGAGCTCTGTGGCATCACTTAAACCCAACAAACCTTCCACAGGTACCCTGACACACACACACACACACACACATCTCTAAATGTATAAATCTTCCTCTATCTCTAGTTCCCTCTCATCCATCCTCAAGAAAAGTTCTCCGCAGGTATTCCGGAGTAATCCGTGAGGAATCGCAGGCGGCTTTGTTTTATGTGATGTGATGAAACTGGGTCGTTATAAAGAGGTTGGCAGAGGGATGGATGTCAGAGCCCAGATGAGGACGACCTCCAGTGATCAGAGAGCTCAGACATCCCCACACTACACACACTTTTACACAGAGGGAGAAATTACTGCCAAAACCTCCAAATCCAGTCTGAAATCCACTCTACATCCAGTACAAGAGCTTTCCTCTGGCTTCCTTTTTATCGTGTTGCCAGATCCTCTTTAACCAGCGCACAGCATTGACACTGATACCGAGAGGCACGTTAAATAAAGTGTGAAATTCTTAACATAAGGACTGTGTTACACGGATGAAGGGAGCACGGATAAGGGTTGCATATCTTTTTTTGTGACTGCCGACGTGTTGTGACCTTTTTACAGAGCCGGCGTGTCTTTACACACAGACAGATTGGCCATACCTAAGTGAATTTTATGGTGGATTTGTAATGACAAAAGCATCGAGTTAAAGCATGTTGACACCGTGTTAAAGAGTTTCACACAGGGGTCTCGCTGTCTGACTCACGCACGCCATGGCTGTTAAATGCTTGACTCGGGCTGTAAATCTAACACCATTGCTCATTTTGTCATTTTATGTGTGTATTTTACATGTTTATGGAGTAAACTGCTTCACTCTTTAATGTGGCTTTTAAGTTCGTAGTACATTTATAAACAGATGCAAAGGGTGAGCTAACTGAAATTGGTTAAACGTGTGACATTGGATTGATATGTGAGGTAATGCCATTGTGACACATCTCACAGGAAATGCCCGGGGCTGGGAAAAGCATTCCAGGACAAATCACGTCACCGGATTCAGACTATATGAGGTTGGTGGGGAGTCTGAGAAGATGGAGGATATTCTGGTTAAATGTTTGGTGGGGAAACAAGGGAAAGAAGAGATCAGATCAGGTGACTTTGAAATCAAACCATAAAATATCTTTCTGGCCTGGATTATGAGCAAATATTACCACAGATATAGCGACTGATCTACATACCACAGATAAAGAGACAGAAGCTTTCCTTCTGGTGGAAATACCTGTGCATTTGCATTGTAAGACACAACATTGTGATGTGACAGTGAGTGGTTGTTTAATGCTGTTCCTAAGGGCGCACAAGGCCTGCAGGTATTTGCAGCACCTGTTTAAACTAAAGAGGTATTAAGGAGGGAACAGAATAAGGGTGTGAGAACAAACCCTGACACAAAGCCCTCGAATAAAATTCAGAGATTAGACCTGAGATAAAATATACACTTCATTGTTTACTGTGGACCTTAGTAATAATCTCACATTTATGTGCTAAAAATTATTTACATTTGTGCATGTGGCAGACACTTTTATTCATGGGCGTAGATTTAGGGTGGGACGCTAGGGACATGTCCCTAGCAATATTCAGGGAAGACTGAATTGTCCCTAGCAATAATTTCGACCAAACAATTAATCTGTATTTATATATAACCACTAATGTCCGTCTTATTCTTGTGTTTTATATTTTTTACTTTACTTTTTTAATTATATATTTTTTCAGGAATCATTTAAATGAGATTAAAAATCTTTTGCAATCCCGTTCTGTAAAAATGACGCTCTATGTGGTACACAAACGGTTAACAGCTTTCGTTCTCTGCAGTGCCCGCCTCCGTATCTCACATCGCTAATATGATTGGCTTTGCATTTCTTTAGTCCCGCCTCTCTACTCACATTGCTAATATGATTGGATTAGCATTTCTTGAGTCCCGCCGCTTTAAATCACATCACTTATGGACTTGTCTTTACTCGCTACGTGTGATAGGATGGTTTCACTTTGTACAACGCGCCAAAGTTCACTCAACAAGACGCGCGTGATTATTCGGGCTACAGGTAAGTGAGGAAGAAAGTATTATTATACCCACTGTAACTGTTTCATGCACAAAATACGGAACAAGTTGTGTCACATAATGATTCAAGGACAGTGTTTTCACAATACACGACAATCCCATGTTAACCTGAGGAGTTGCAAACTTTTGTCAACCTTTTATAAATGGGGTAGCAAGGTTATTTAGGGGGTCCCTAATCCATGAAAGAAAATAACCCCAACATGGTAAAAACAGGAAACAGCATGATACCAACTTCAACATTGGGATTTTTTTGGCAAAATTACATTAAGAATTAAATATTAATTGCATATTCTTCATTGTTATAAAGTAAATATGGATTCATATATGTTACAATGTGATTTTCTTTTTTTTTGACAAAGACTTAAACAGTTACTGTTTATTAGGCTCTAGGACATAACGAATTGTTATTGTTTATTATAGTACATTAAATTTGGGATGACACCGGGGGTGGCGAGTCAGATGTCACTGAGTAAAGTGCATACTGAGTTGTCTGTTGTTTATGTCAAGTAAACGGTGATAAACAGTTTTTGCAATGCGACCATTTTATTTATGTCCCCACCAATGCCAGAATCAAACCTACGCCCTTGCTTTTATTTAAAGCATCTAATGTGCATTGAGTCTTTCTTATATATTTTTTTAATCAGTATGTTTGTTATCTGGGGATCAAATCCACACTTAAAAACCATAATAAGTTGACTGAACTCATTTAAATCTCTCAATTCAATTAAGTAATGGGACTCCCAAAAACTTATATATTTTAGTTCACTTAACTTGGTGGCAACATAGACTGAACTTAAATAATTAAGTTCACCAAACTAGGACGGTGCACCTAAACAATTAAGATTTTAAGATTTACAAGTAATTTCATTATTTATCTTGACAAGTGATTACAACAACTCAAATTAAGTTGAAATGATTTGTAAATTTGAGCTGATTAAACAAAAAATTGTAAAGCACTGGACTGTTCATGTGTATCTTCATTATAGTGAAATACAATGAGTTTAATGAGGAGCATGCATACCAAAGGAAACACTGATCACCTGAACGGTGACTTCACAAAAAACTATAATTTACAACAAAAAACATCAATAATGTTAAAAAGAGTGTAAAACTCTCACTGTAAAAAATACAAAGCATTTTTGTCAAATCAACATATATTTTTATGTTACTCTAACTTAAAAAATTAAGTTAAACAATTTTAACTTGATTTTATAAATCAGAAATTTTATTTACAACTGTTCATATGTCCATTCAGTTGTTATTATTTGACCAAAATAAAATCATTCAAAATGTTTAGGCACAAGGGGGATTCCTTACATCATTTTTAACTGATCATTTTAAGTTAATTGCACTCGAACAAACATCATTAGGGCTTTCAGTGCATAATATGTGGCTTGCTAACACAACCATTTGAGCTACATGAGCAAATTATGCTAAACCTCTTCTCAGAACTACATATTTTTGTAACTTTTTCACACAGGTGTCTCATCATAAACAAACATAAAGCAATTGGAAATTGTAAATATGTTGTTTGTTTTTAGTCTGAACAGCCAATGCACTATAAAAGAATCATTGTAGTACTTAAATTTGTAAGTTTAATCAACTTGAATTTACAACTTTCTTGATTAGCGAGGAGTTATAAAAAATCAAGTCTAATTCAACTTTATTTATTTTTTTAATTACTTGTCAAGAAAGTTGAAACGAATTGTAAGTTCAAGTTGATTAAACTTACAAATTTAAGTGCAACATAGATTTACATTTTTGACAGTGCTTATTTAAAACCAACATGATCTCACAGAAAGTTGTGTTATAGTCACAAATTTTTTTATTAATTTATAAATTTTATTAAAATTCATCTTTTTTCATGCCTTGAGCACGAATGCCTTTTTAGTGCCGCTCAGTACAAATTTCTATAAATACTTTTTCGTGTCTGTGTCATTTTATGTATTGTTTTCTCATTATTGCTTAGGGTTGGGGTTAGATTTGGGTTAGGATGTACTGTTATGTATTGGTTTCTACATGTTTTTCTTCCGCTTTTAAGACTATTCTCGCCTGGAGTTGGGTTTAGAGTTGGGGTTAGGATGTCTGAAAATGTAACAGAAAGTGATTTTAACCCCAAGTGACAATGGTAAGAAAATAGGAAAAAAAACAATAAGAGACACATAAAAAGGCATTTGTGCTCAAGGCACGAAAAAAGCTGAATTTCGTGCCATGGACACGAATAAATTGATCAAATTTTTCATGACTATAACAGGACTTTCCATGAGATCAGTCTGTATACGTTGTCTTGTAAAATTCCTATAAAAGTGTGCAGCTTTGTATCTCATCCAATTAAATGAAATTCATGCATGTGGCTTAAATGTCCAAATATTTGGTTAGATGACAATGCCGACACTATGCATGGAGCAGTCGGGTCTGAAGTGTGAAAAGAATGCAATGTCTGTGTAAACTGGGATCAGTTAAGTGATATTTTATCAGGATGGATTAGATTAATCAGTAGCCTGAAGGAGATTGAGTTAAATAAAGAGTGTTAGGCAGTAATCCCTCTCTCTGGGTGTGTGTGTAATTGAGACGGCCCTTTAACCCTTATTAGCGCTAGCCCGAGGGATCTGACACATACGGTTTGTTGTCCTCATTGTAATCTCTAAATATGCTCCATTTGTCTCTATTCAACCTGTATTTCCCACTTACAACTTCTTAAAGGAATCTAGCTCTAGGTTATTTAAGCACGGAAAATTATTTTGACTTTTCCCACAGTCTGCTAAAAACAAACAAACAAACAAACATACATGTGTTGACAGAAATTCACTTGCAAAAGGTCTTGTGTGCATTAAACTTCCATTATTTCTATATAAAGCTAATTATAATGATTAAAAACAAACTTATTTCTTAAGATTTCTTTCAGATTTGCTTTTGAGTCTCATCCGCATAAAGCCCCGTGGTGCGACTTTTTATCTGCCGTTTATCCGTATGCATGTGCGTGTTTGCCGTCCGTGGCTTCCCCGCGGTACAAACCAGTCCTTTTTCATTTCTGCACTGGGAATAGGGCGTTTGAATGGGCCAGTGTACGGCTATATCACATTATTAGTAATCATATCTGCTTAAGCCAAGCCCGCTGCTCCAGATGGCTGCTTTCAAGTGCAAATGAAGCAGCGAGACGAGGCCGCCTTTAATACGTACTCACGATTCACAAATAGCCATTGATTTTTTCTGTGTCCCCCTCAAGGCAGCCAGTCTGCCGGCATTGAGCTCGGATTAAATGGTCTCCTGAGTCTTTAAAAGGAACATTGATTCTTCTAATTAATTGTGCGCCGTTCAGAAGCAGAATGCATAAACTCGCTCGTATTTGCACTTCAAGTCAATTATTTTGAGTTCGGCCGGACAGGGAACAAACAGGCCCGACGTATACGCGGAGCTGATGGGAGTCATTTTGTGTGAATCCTCTCAAATGAAAGAGAATTATTTCCATTTTAGCTGTACGTCTGAATGGAAATCGACATAGGAAGAGGTACGGTCGCCCACTGGGAATGCAGACGTGTTATGAATAACACACGAGAGCGCGTATGGAGCGTGCGACTTGTTTTATTGTGTTGCCAAATCCCTACCTGTGATTCGTTTAAACGAAAAATATTTTCTTGTCCATATCCTCTCAAAAGACGACTCACTGTTGTTTGACAAATTAGGCTCACATGATCCAATAATGAAGTTTCGGATTTCGATAACTACCTGCCAAAAGGTGACCGGGCCGTCCCCACCTGCCCGGCACTGCATTATCTCTGTGTGCTTTTTCAGAGAGCATCGTACACGCCGGTGCCAGAGCGAAAGGTCCTCTCGACGCTGACAGCTTTGCTATTTAAGACAGGGACGGTCCTCTCCTCCAGATCGTAAGAGTGCTCGAAGAAGCGTATTACTCTCCTGATACTTCATTAATCTCCCTCAAACGCGGCGACGCTGCCACGGCTGACAGCGGGGACAAAGCGGGGCGCTGCTCTCCTCCCAGCTCAGATAATGCGTGTTTTACAGTAGCCCAGATGTCCGCACTCAATAAAACATTTGAGGGAATCAGGCGAAGTGTGTTTGGGGATGTCTGTATTGACTGGCTGCTGTGTGGAGACTGCGATACGGGGGCTGCTCGTCTCTGATTACAGAATTAAAAGAGTGGGCTGACAGAGCGACTGGCAGGCCGGCGGACAGGGATAATTGTATCTGTGGAGGGATTTGGATTTGACCAAAGTGTGCCATCCTGATTATCTCATGCAGGAAGAGCTGCACGCCTGAAATGAGACTTGGATTAACCTTTCTTTTTCATTATTTTGTTTTATTTATTTTTTGCTCGAGTAGGGATAAACACTGTTGCTGATATTCTCAATAAAATCGTTGCTGAACTCGGTCGGATACCCCTTAAAACCCCATACAGCTTGAAGAACTTGCATCTTAGTGTTTGAAAGGGGCCTAGGGCCTCATTTATAAAATGCTGCGTAGAAACCATCCTACATTTGATCTTACGATCATATATCAAAAATGCGTACGTGTGATTCATAAACCAAACGTATGCGCAGAAAACCCATGTACTGTGAAATCAGATGTGAAATCTATAAATCGCAAATGATCTTGAACTTGTGCGCAGCTGAGCAGTTTCAGATCTCCGCCTTTAAACGACGCCCAATTAATGTCATCGACATATAATGTTTACGTTTGATCAATCAGACAAGCAAAACTGCGTATGCCTGCTCAGACCCTGACGTGGTGCTAAGCACTTTTCCACGCCAAAGATCGTTTTTATAAATATGGAATAAAAATTTTGTCCATTTCGCCCAGATGGATCTGGCATTTTGAGAGCCTAAAACTGCTATTTTTTCGAACCGGGTCCCAGAGTGGATCAATCTGAACATGACACCCTATGTCTATAGGGTGATGACATCATCGTATCACAAAATATACGGATTGACTGAACCCCCAGACACTGCTAAGTATCATAACAGCAACAATAAAAACAACGACAGTGAGCCTATTACTATAAGCAAAATCTTCTGCTGCTTTGCTATTATGGTGAGCAACAAATGATTGTGGACAACAACAATGGCCCTGTCCCAAATGGCCCACTCCGGACTTGTGGTCCTCCTCAGAGTCCACACTTTGATGACATCAAGTAGTGCAGACTTTAGGGACCCTTGATGCGAGTGCACATGGGTGCACCGGAGTCGTATTTTGGGACAGACTTGAGCGTCACGCCGGAAATAGGAAGAGAAGTTGCCCGTCAGTGTGAACTCCTCCCTTCAATCGTCTGATTGGTCTGATTACTCTTTGGCAAGGACTTCTGGGTTGGTAAAGTGCGTGAATCCTGCTGCAGTGCGGGCTTCGCCGGAGACCGTACAAGGGGGCGCTGATGAGAACACTTTGAAGTGTCAAAATGACAGATGGGACACCCTACGGACTCGTAGACTATGCAAGCACGCACAATTTAAGGCAGCGAGAACGAAAGTCCACATGAAGTGCGCCATTTGGGACAGGGCCAAAGGTTTATGCGCATGCTCCAAGTCTTCTCTGTTTTTAGGGTATGTCTGTGGCAGGATTACAGTGCCACATACTGGTCTGGCATGTATACTACATCAATTTAAGTCGGTTTCAGTGTGTGTACGCAGATATTTCTTGAGACAACGCTGTGATTACAGACTTATTTTAGAATGAGGGAAAAAAAGATCTGGCTTGTGTGGATGTGGCCTAAAGCGGGCTTTATAGGTCTGCATTGATAGTACGGCGTAACCCATGCAGAGACACGAACCCTGCGTAGTAGCCTACGGATTGCCTGACGGTCCTCTCTCAAAATGTAACAGCACGTCAATGCTACGTGGACTGCAGTGGCGGCTGGTGACTTCTTTTTTTTGAAGCGCACGATGCAAAGTTCGTCACAACATGTATGTAGCTTGTCATGTGTGTGGTTCGTCATTTCAAAATATGTGTTCTGCGCTTTAAGAGATCGTGTGTGCATCACGTGTCATGCCAAAATAAGTGCCTGCTGCCTTGAACTTGAAAGGAGACACTCGCGTATGTGCCAGATACTCGCACAATCTCATGCGTAATCAGAGTTTACCGTTAAGGGAGTGTTGCGTGTATTTAGGGAACGTGAGCGTCTCTTTTATCATAAACGGTTTTCACGCGTCTCCAGCAGGCACTTATTTTGACAAAACACGTGATGCACACAAGATCTCTCCACACGCATGACACATATTTTGGAAAAGGGAACCACACACGTGACAATCCGAACACTTATTATGAATAAGCGCATCCTCTGAAGTGCAGTCACGAGCCGCCACTGGTGGACTGCAATCGCTGTAATCGGTCTGCTAGCACCCCATCTGTCAGGTCAAAAAGATTTGCATCGCAGATGGGCCAAGTTGAGATGGATTATTTAACTGCAACAATATTCGCTGTCTATTTACCTCCATCACTACTGGTCTTCGCAAATAACATACACAAGCTTCTTCTTCATTTGTGGGTTTACTGGGCAAGCTGCTTTTTCGCTGTTGCTCTGCTATTGTGGGTTACAAGTGTGAATAATGCCTACTTGCGGTCTGCATCTGTAATTGCACATTTATGCGAACAATGACGCAGAAATATGAATGAAAACTGATGCGTAGCCTACAGCATCGAGGCAACGGCATAGGCCCTATGAGCCATGTCTGTAAAAACGGGCCAGTGTTTAGGGAATGACGGGGTAAGATGGTTACCTTCACAAAGTTACTGGGTTGACATTTGTAACATTTTAGGATGATAGAAGTACTGTGGACCCAATTATACATGGAAAAAGTCAAATATTCATGAATGTCCCCTTTAAAAATTTTGTTGTAGAGCATTACATTACCAGTGCAAAAGGTCATGAGTTTGAACCCAGGGAACACATATACAAATGTATACCTAGTAATGCATCTTTAAGCATCTGCCAAATACGTAAACGTAATAATCATAATCATAAAATTTTACATAATTTCCTGTCTCATTCCTCCTTGACCAGAGGACAGCTTAAGTAAGAACCGGCACATCTTACCCCACACCCCCAATGCATGTGTATGTGTATATAATGGAATGGTAATGTTGGTTTGATCACATTCGCGGCAGGAGCTCGAAAAACACACACATGATCGTCTCTGAGCTCCGAGTATTCTCCTCTAGACCCGGCAAACTCTTACTCTGCAGACAGACTGCATAAATTGTCATCTTTTCTCAAATTTACGAGACAAAGTCTGTGCCTATGTGGCGTAGTATAGTATTCCCGGCTGAAATTGCACTCTCAGATATGGGAAAACAAAACCGTTCCTGTATTACTGTCTCTGTACTTCAAGGGGAGATTGAGTAGAAGATGTGTATGATAAAAAAAGAGAGAGATGATAGAATATTTTAAATTGTAGTACTTTACATGTTTTGATTGTAGGTCATAGAGAAGGATATTTTGCCTCGCTCCACGGGAACACTGGGAAACCATGCATACTGATTTCGGTCTCTGATTTCTACGCCATAAAACACACACACACAAATCTCTGCCATTCCAGCATTTACTGTATAATCTCTATTTTTGAGGAGTCCAGCCTGTTTTTAATTATTTAATCTTTGTTCACATATTTCCACATGCAGTGCCTAAGGTTCTTACCATCACATATTATTATTTTCAAATCTTGGTAGCTTTGTGAAAAAGGGTCCACTAAATGTGCAGAGAAAGGCACGAACATTTCACTTTTTGGATGTGTGTAGTATTTTTATAGCAACCGCTGAGGTTTTCCTCATTAAGAAGTTCACAGGAAGATAATAGATGTTGGGTTCTGCGCTAGTCAAAGCTGAAAGCCATTACTGAGGCCTGTTTGTCAAAGCTAAATGAGTTAGGATGAAAAGTTGTTTTCCTGCGGCTTGGCTACGGCGTTTTGTTTTGCGTACAGTGACAGTCACATTTCTGGAACAATAATAAAGTTATTTAGGACAATGCAGATGTAGTTCATAAGACAAAACATCATAAACTCCACTCGCATGTCAACACATCATCGCTCAAAGATGTTTGGAATTTAACAGCAGCCCGTTTGACTTTGGTGAATAAAATACACATCAGAGCGTCTCTGGTTCTTCTCTTCATTTTCGACCGCTTTCATTTCATTTAATTGTAACAGATTCAAAGAAATGAAAGGATTAGAAGATATCAAAGTCTGATTAGTGGCTGGTTTTTGGTACGAATGTTGTCACGGTCGTCCATCAGATGGTGCCACTCTGCCCGGAGGCAAAAACCACAATGGCACCACACCAAGCAAGACAGTGAGACTAAAAAACTGCACCCATGAAACTGCTGTTATAAATCATACCGACACAGCAATAAGCCAAAAATATGATCTATGAGATTACATGAGAGAAACAAACACATAAATTAACGTGACAATTCTGAACACAAACAAATGCATAAGAATAAAGATAATCTGTAAAACAAAATGTTCGTTTAAATAAGATCTTGTAAATAAGATTCTTCAGACGCTGATGTTGTTGTTTTATCAGGGTCATTAGAAAGATTTAGCACTGCATTACAGAGAAAATACAGACGTCAAAGTGTACTGGGATTTCAGCTCCCCCGTTCAAGCAACAGACATGTAGAGGCAACTTTTCATCATACAATCAATTCCTGATGCATAACATCAAGTACAGTCCTACTTTTGTGTCAAACAGCTGATTTCACCCAGACTTATACAGTGTCACAAGAACTTATATAGTTATATATATATATATATATCACAAAAAATAATATAGTTTTCAAAAGGTGTAACCCTTAAGCACAGAGTATAGTTTTTTACGTGTACGCGAACGTACACACATGGTTAAACGCACAGCCTTGCAAAGTAGTATATTTGAGTCATGCATGTACACAGACGCACTAAGCATCACTTTGCGACAAAATACAATAAGCGCGCACGCTTCTGATGACGAAAATTGCGTCAGCAGGCACATAAAACATACAGTCTTTACAGTCTCACTCAGTTGAAGTAAAAAACAGTTTTTCTTTTAAGCAAATATCTGTTTTGATAAAGAAAAACAATGCTTAATGTAATAATAAATAAATAATAAAATAAAATATTAATAATAAAATGCGCGTTGTGATTTAAATTAATTTTGTAAAGTTCTTAAGAATGATTTTGCACCTATTTTATAAAAAAAATTGTCTTTCCTAAACAACGTGGACTAACGGCTGTCACATGCCATATACACCATATTGTCACAGTTCTCTTCAAAGAAAGAGGGACCGAACCCAGACGCAGGCTTGTGTGGACAAAGACTTCATTTAAAACAGACTTTATTAAACCCCACGAGGGGGTAAACAGGATATACAGAACTCAAAATAAAAATGAACTATAGACAAACCTAACTAAGAAACTGAATGCAGACAAAAGTTCAACTTGACCAGGACTTTCTAGCATGTAGACAGGAACAGATCTACATGGATAAAGAGTAGAAAATGAATCGGCACAGGACAGCCAACACAAGGGCATTAAATAAGGGAGAAAATCAAGAGGGGAACAGGTGACAATCTTGAAACATTATAGGATAATTTTTGAGGAAACGAGGGGGCGGGGTCAGGAGAAGAGACAGAAAGCACATGGCCTGAATAAACAAAGCCAGTGCTTTTACACAAAACATGGATCTATCATGATCCTGCCTCAAGACTTAATAATAAAACAAGGACAAGAGGGCAGAATCATGACACCCTAGGGCTAAGTTTACACGTGGGCGGCTATTTTCATAAACGGACATTTCAACATCTCCGGTTTCAAAAATAATATTGTGCACACATGTCAGTTTTCAGAAAAGAGTTCATTTACACGTACATGTGTTCAAGAGAAGCTCAAGCCCACGTAAGCCAATCACCGGCGGCGCTGGTGGTGATGCGGACTGGTTCTTCGTGTTGGAGGGAGGAGTTGTTGCAGTAGGTGTTCGATGACGTTAAAGTCCCGCGAGAGCGATTCGAAATTAGACCTTTACGTGCGATTTCTCAACTCGCTCTCGCGGTACGTTGACATCATCATTCTGCCGGTTTTTGCAGCGGCGCATGAAGTCGAACACGCGTGAAATTGCTGACCTCCGAGCACTCGTCTCTGCTCCTCGACATAATGGAGCAGCTGTATTTGCAAATACAAACACACGAAACGAGTTTGCACGAACATAAATGTGATCTTGGAAGCATTCAGAGTAGCAGTCACATGTAAACATAGGTCACACTTTTGACGTAGGTGCGAGCTATGTCGCATACTCTGTGACGTTGCCTGCTTAAACATCCGTTTGTCTCAGTTTACATGCAAACATGCAACCGAAGATTTTTAGAAACAATCCGTTTCAGAGGTGAGTTCTCCGTTTGCATGTAAACGAGGGGCACAAATGAAGGTAAATCTCTCAGTTTTTAAAAATAACCATGTACGTGTAAACAGGGCCTAGACCAGAGTTCCCAAAATCTTACCCTGGAAGGCCGGAGCACTGCAGAGTTTAGCTCCACCCTGATTAAACACACCTGAGCAAGATAATCAAGGTCTTCATGATCAGTAGAAAATCACAGGTGGGTAAGTTTGATTAGGGTTACCTAAACTCTGTAGTGCTCCGGCCCTCCAGGGTAAGATTAGGGAACCCTGCCCTAGACTGTCACATGCCATATACACCCTACTGAAAAATCCAGCTAAAACCAGCCTAAGCCTGTTGCCAGGCTTTAGCTGGTCTCCCAACCTGGTTTTAATTGGTTAAGTTGGTGGAGCAAGCTGGTTGGGCTATTTTTTAGCTTGACCAGGCTGGAAGTCCAGCTAAAAAAAGTGTCCAAACCCACATCTAAAATCAGCATGCTACACCAGCTAAAACCAGGTTTGGAGACCAGCTAAAACCAGCCAGCCAGCCTAGGCAGTTTTTTTTGCTGGTCGTTTTCAGTAGGGTGGTAATTTACATTTCTATATACATACTGCATATGGGGAAAAAGCCGGTGCTATTTAGCAGCTATAGAAATGAGTCAACCAAAAACAAGAACAAGACTATGAATCAGTCTTGCAATCAAACACGCATCCCTTTATCCAGATGAAACCAGCATCTCAGTTCACGGGTGTCAAAGCTTTAAGAATGCAGGGTAATTCATGTGAATGTTTTCTTCATCATAACTACATCTGTGGTATCTGCTTATCCTGCATGGGCAGGCAAAAAGCAAAATTTGATTCTAATTTCCACTCATATTTTCTTCAAACATTAGCCCAAGCTGCTACCGCAGTAAAAACCTCTGTCTTCACCTGAGCGGTGTCCAAAGAGGTCCCTTTTCTCGTGTGTCATTGAGACACATTTGATATTCTGGCCACAGACTTTCCTGTGGTGCCATTTTGAAGCTTCCCCATTGAGGTTCCATTTACCCAGGCCACCGGGAGTCTCCAGCCGGGCAGACTCTCTCCACGCGGTCCCTTCCACTGCAGATCGGCCCCAGCGAGCGGCTTCGCCAATATGTTAATACAACACTTTCAGAAACAACTCATATTCACGCTGTAAGCAGGCCTGGCTATTTTCACCCCAGTAGACGGAGAGCTTGTTCTCACCTCTGCGCTTTACAAAATAACGGAAAATGACTGATTTTTCCCCCTCTCCGAACGAAACATGCAGATTTCTGAAAGGTCATAAATAACTGGATTTGTATTTATTCTTTTGAACGATTTTGTTGCCTTAGATTCAAAATGCATTAAGCTAAGTGTCTAATTCTACGTCAATTATGAGTCCAATTTTTTTGTAATTGCATCAAATTGAGGAACAAATCTTTACAAAAACTGGCACGGAATTGTTTAGCTGCATCCAACATATTCTCACGACAATTTGTAGGTATGAGGTGGTTAATTTGTATATTTATATTTTTTGTATGATTTGCTTTCAAAAGTTGGAATCTCACAATCTCACTATTGTTTCTTTCATAATAATTGTACGTTTTTGTACAGTCTGCTTCATACGAATTAAACAACTCGTAAATGACATACAAATTCTTACAAGACTGCTACAACACAGTTGGCAGGTCATGAAAAAGCTAAATATAAATAATAAACTGTAGCTAACTATTGAAGCAAACAACATATTTGGGCTTGTTGAAATCCAATTTAAATTTGTGGAGGTATTTGGGTTCAAATTCATGTCACTTTGTGTAAACTTAGTTTGTAAAGTTAGGCAAAACCATGTTTTTTTTTGGTGTATTGATTACTATTAGCAAAACCATGGTTTTACTACAGTTACCAGGGTTTATCTATGGGTTTTTTTTTAAAACATGGTTGTCAAAACCATTGTTATTTTGTGGTAAGCATGGTTTTATAACAGTAACCATGGCTTTTTTTGTTTTACCACAGTTACATTTTTGGTTAATTTTGTAAGGATATAGAGGAACCTTGAATAAAGCTTTGCAAAGAAGATATATGGTTGGGCACTGTATGTAAACTCTGGCTCTTGAAGTTCAACTGTGTTATACCTCCCAAAATATACTCATGGCTCATCTGTGACCAGATCATTCAACAACACAATCCCACGTTCAAAGTTTTAGCTCTTCTTGTATCACACAAGCCTGTTCCTTGGTTTGCAAGCCAATTTGTCACCTAGCCTGAAAACACATCCTTTCACACGCAAGACAAAATCTCGAAGCAATTAACTTATTGTGTAGTACCTCAATCTAAAGATATGAGATTAGATACATGCGGCATTGTACAACAGCTGCGTTTTGCCTTTCCATTTGCGCGTGGGTGTCTTTGTGCGTTAGATTGTGGATAAGGCAGCGCGAGGTATAAGGCAGAAGAGCGAGAGCCACAGATGTGGGCCTTTCTAAAGGCTCTGTCTGCCAGCCTGTGTTTACCTGACACTCAGAGTGACAGCGGAGTGATTGGAAATATCCCCCACTCACTGATGCGAGCCCCTGAGTGCACGGAAAGTGCTTTTGTAGTCTGGCTGTAATGGCCCAAGTTTGAATTGAAGGTTGAAGGAAAACGCTTCTCTCTGGTCACTCTCTGGGAGGAGCTGACATAGTGGAAACGATGCAGAGAACAGTAAGTCTTAGATCGGGAACGCAGCTGAGAGTGCAGAATGTTTCTGGGCTGTTATCTCAATGCAATCTTGCTAATCTCTCAGCGTTTATAAAAGCAACACCATTGCAACAGACAAAGTTCGGAGACTTTCTTTTCCTTCTTGACATCTAGGACGATCATGCAAAGTGATCTTGGTGAGGTCTTATCGGAACAGTTTTTCATCTCAAACTCTCTGGTGAATAACAAAACAATCTGCCGAATTTGCCCCCCAGACAGTCTAATTTCCTAAGATAATTTCATTCTCATTCTGTGCTGCTGAGCTCCCTTGACGCACTGCGAAGCAGGGAGGCATAGGTACATCAGTTGTCAAAGTTGATAAGAATTGCAGACAGTATTGTGACAAAGAGATGCCATCATTCCCTTTATCAAATGATTTGCCACTGAAGGGCCTCCACAGTTTGAAGGCCCAGCATTCTTGTCTTTGTGATTTTGGTAGGGTTTTTTGTTTGTTTGTTTGACACTGTACTGAGGGCTTTTAATATTGATGCCGCCTTCTTTCTTTGCCATTAGGATTTTACTTTGCCTAACAAACTTGATTGGACATCTTATAAGCCTACATTGCTTGTGTATTATTTAATCAATTATAACTCTTAATTTTACAATACGTAAGGGATAATGTACAGGCAGCAGGTTGTTGTATCACACTGAAGGAGCTTATTTTATGTTATACCACGGGTCTGTTGAATGCTGTATTCTGATTGGCTGAGAAATGTTCCGTGGCTATGCATTAATTTCTAATAACCGCACACCTAACTTCTCAAATGTCTTAAAATTAGGCACGAGAGCAATGTTTGTGGTAATCGTGGTATAAGAGGAATAATTGACTCCGGTCCTTTGAATTATTTGAAAATAATGCACACCCATGGTGTAACGGCACGACACCAAGCGGTTCGGGCACCTTGGGTGTGCATTATTTTCTTATTCAATGGCCCATCATCAATTATTCCTTACTTAACAATCGGCTGCCTGTACATTAGAACGCTCATTACACAGCTATTTACCTCATAAGTAAGGTAAGAAGTATTAAATATTGATTTCTTTAAAAATATTACGCTTCTTTTAACAAACGCAGACCGACCGCAAGAAAACCCCGTTTACTTTTGTTTTTAAGGTAAGACAAGATGTTCAAATGTCATGAAAACACTACTTGGTTTAATCATTTGTAAATGTTATATATGTTATTATAAAAATTTTAGTTCCAATCCTTGATTCTGATTGGTCAATAGGTGTGCTTTATTCACGATAAAACACGGCTATGACCGCTTCACCCAACGTTCTGTTTATCACTGTGCCCTTAACAACACCCTTAGCAACCACACGTATCGGTTTGTTGTTTTTATTTGAGCTTTCATGCATATTACACATTGGAACACATTTTTGTTCACGGTCAGGGACTATTTTTTCTAGCAGAAGGAATGCTTTTTATTGATTTAACTCCATGAAAGTTGCACTAATATTTTTTTTTTACTTTAATATTGTGTGGTAACCGTTTTATAAAAGCAATAAGTTACTTGAGGCAAGTGCTGTATCGTGAATAAGTAACGGCCGCTCGTACCTTATTGCTTACTTAAAAGACATATTCATATTTAATTTGTGGGTAATATTAAACTGAACCTGTTAAAATGATTTGCAACATGCAGGTTACCACGTGTTATTAGTTTTGAGCGGTTGTTATCTGGGAATTCAAACCTGCAAATGTCTCGACTGGCCAATCAGAATAAAGCATTCAACAACATGCAATAATAACAATAAATACCTACTTAATATAAACCAAATATATCAATAACATTAATAAATAATCACTCTAATTACACAGTAACAAACACAAAAAAGTGACCAAAATTACAGTACAAGTTAAAGGAAACGCCACAGTTTTTCAATATTTTACTATGTTCTTACCTCAACTTAGATGAATTAATACATACCTATCTTTTTCAATGTGTGCACTTAATCTAATGTGTTAGCATTTAGCCTAGCAGAAGAGCACTTAGTTTGCAGCACTTCAACCTAGCAGTAACATCATCACTCTTGACTCCTCCCCCTCTCGCTCAAACTTCCGTCAGCACTGCACCGGAGGTTGAAGTGCTGCAAACTAAAGGGGGTCGCACACCGGACACTCAGCTTAGCGCCGTTCTAAAAATAACCCGAGCACATTGTGTTCTATGAGTATACGCACACCGGCACCGACAGGTGTAGCCTGTCCGCGGCGCCCAGCTATGACTCAGGAAGTTGCTCAAATTTGCGCCACTCACATAGTTTAACATTAACATCATATTTGTCCCAAATCATTAACAATTAACATTGGCTGCTAACGTATATTTTGCATTTTGAAGTAGAGGCTATCTGACTAAACTTGCGCTATTTAATGTGCACTTCTGGTTCTACGATACCTCCGAGTTGACCTAGATGCGACTCGACGCCGAGCTGCGCGTCCAGTGTATGAACCCCTTAAATCCTCTTCTGCCATACAATCTAGTTCTCAATTTTATCTGCTTAAAAAATTGCCATGTTTTATTTTGTGCCACCATACTTACTTGTTGTAACAACTACTCATGTAAAAGTCTTTAAATAGGGAAAACATGGAAGTGTTTGGTGGCTTTTAAATTCATCCCTGTTTGGATCCTAAGGAATGAACGGAGCTAGGCTAAATGCTAACACATTCCCAACGCGCTGTACAATGATTAAGTGCACGCATTGTAAGAGATAGGTATGCATTCATTTGTCTAAGTTGGGGTAAGAACATAGTAAAATATAAAAATGGGTGGTGTTTTCCTTTATTATATGATACACTTTTATTCAAAATGACTTACCACTGATAAGAGTATTTAACATTTTGTCAGAAGAGCCAACCATAAGCATTGTCTACAAAGTAGAAGAAGAGTTGTAGCTATTATAGGGAAAAAGGAATATCAAAGATAAGAGGGGTTTATATATTACCAACAGAGTTCGACTATGGATAGTTGATATTTCCCTCTCATCATTTAGAAAGAGATAATTCTCTTCTGCATTCAGACTAAGCTACAGAAATAATTGCATATCATTAATCATTTTGGTTACTTGAGAAACACTTAAACAGAGCTGAAGTGGCTCTTACATTAAACCATAAATCTCTTAATAGCTGATTACAATATTGAAAGACAAAGAAAACTGATGTGACCTAACGTTAGAGTTTTTGTATTATGTGAATAAAATCACATTAAACGAGTAAGGCATTCGTGGCAATAAGCTTTAAATTCACTGATAAAGTCAACGCCTCGAAAACAAAAACAACTGATACAACAACAGTTCAGTGTGCAGAAAGCGCACTCACATCTTCACCGGCCCAAACTTCAGAGGGATAGGAAACAAGCCGGTTGAAATGACAGACATCACACACGGCCAATTAACAGACGAGCTCTGAAACCTGACTACCAATGAGAGCGAAACGAAGGGCGGAACTTCCTGTTGGTGACGCAGTTGCGAAGTGGAAGCCCCGCCGTCAATCAAATTAGGAAAAAAACAAACTGGACTAAAGCGAGCGCAGATACAGATTAAAATCATCATGCTCGGAGTGTAAATAAGCGCAAAATATCCGTATTTTTTTAAAGACCGCACGTAATGACCGGTACGTAGCAGTTTGACGAGCGCGGGAATGGCTGCTTTGAATCTTTGTGCAGGCTCTATTTATGCTAGGCTAGGCTAAGCTAACGTTAGCTGGCGGGTAAATATGCGAGTTTAAGATCCGTGGCGCAAATAAATAAAGACCTCGGATTAGAAGGAAAGCAATTGAGCGTTTCCGTTAAAATAACTGAGGCTGTCAAAACACCAAACGTGCACGGTTTCTAACGGCTTTTGTTGTGTTTTGTGTGTCAGCGCCTGAAGGGCCAGTGAAAGCAGGAGTGATGGCGGACAGCAGTAGCGCTCAGGACGGCAGCGGTGTAGAGCAGGTGAGTTCAATCCTTCAATCTCCTCTCTTTCTCTCGAATGCATATGGTTTGGTGAAGTTTTGAATTAGTTCAGTTTAAAAACACTAGTACTTCCTGTGTGGCCACCCACTTACATTTGTTAAACCCGCCCATTATCAGGACGGCCAGCCCTCGCCGCTTGCCCTGCTTGCCGCCACCTGCACGGGCCTCGGTTCGCCCGCCCCCGGGGGAGACAACGCGGCGAATTCTAACAGTTCTGCTGGGGTGGTAAGTCACCAACTACTCTTATAACCTTTAAAGGACCTTGCAGTGACGTTTAGTACGGTTGTGTCCTCGGGTGTGTTGATGTTTATGCCTCAAACTTCAAGAATTGTCCAGGGTTCAGTACAAGTTTAAGGAACCGAGCACCCAAATAGTTAACATTACTGTTTGCCCAATCTCATGTTGTAACGAACCAGTATGATCTTCTTATGTGGTTTAGCACTTTTATTTTCAAAATGGGAGGACAAAAATCACACCAACTGTAAAGGGGAAGGTATTTTAGGGGTTTATAAGCAGAAATTGAAAGTTATTGTTCTTAAAGTTCTTTAATTTGTGTAAATGTTGACTATATGGGGCAACAGTCCTGTGGCTGAGTTTGTTAGATGTAACAGTATTTCCTTACCCTTTAAGCATACTGTGTATACAGTACCACCTTTTCCAGCTTTGCATGGTCATGGCATGAGTTGAAATATTACTAAATTTATACAAAAATGTGTACAGTTGTAAAAAATGTGTTCCTGTAACTCAATGGTAAAGTAATGTGTAAGCAGCACAAAAAGTTGTGGGTTCAATCCTAGGAATGCACATAGTTATAAATTGTATACCTTGCAATGCACATTAAGTCGTTTTGGGGTAAAAGCGTCTATGAAATATAAATGTAAATCTTATTTGGGACCTCAGCAGCACTGATGAATATTTTTGGACCATTTTACATTTACACTAAGGTTTTGTTTGTTGACATCAATTGAGGTAAACTCATTAGTTATCATGAATTTACAATAACAGCTTTATTAATTTTAATTCAAGCATTTATTAATAAATAAATAAAAATAATATTATTAAAAGTTTTATCTGCTTACATGAGTTAATGGTGAACTAACTTGAACAATTGTATTGGTATTAACTAAGATGGACAAAGATCACTAAATGCTGTAAGATATTACCAATTAACTTTTATCTGAAGCGACTTACAGTCCATTACAAGGTATACATTTTGTCAGTATTGGCGCTTTTCCATTACATAGTACCCCACGGTTTGGTTTAGTTTGGGTCAGGTCAGCTTACTTTTGGGAGCTTTTCCATTGGGTGCAGTATGTAGTACCCGATACTTTGTTTTGTACCACCTTGGTTGGGGTTCCAAGCGACCCGAGCTGATACCAAATGTGACGCGAAAACACAGTAGATCACTGATTGGTCAATCGTCTAAGCGTCATCACTATAATGTAAAGATTAGCATTACCTTTAGTGCTAGCTTGCGCTGTCTCGAGGAAAAATGTTGTGCTCTGCTATAAGTTCCCAAACTCCCTTTTAGCGATGAAAACATCAACAGTTTGAGAATCAGGGACACCATAACCGTTTTTTCCAAACTTGCAGTTTGTGGTGGAACATTTGCGACGAGCACATCAGTATTATATATGCTTAAATGCAACTTCAATGAGGCTCAGCAGAGTGCGTCAACTACTGACGCCACGGGTGTTTAAACTGTCATGTGAGATAGAGGTAACCTTAGTGATAAACATAATGTGCAAACATCTATTTGTGGTGGCCAATTTTAATTTTGTGGCGAACTGAGAAATAAATAAATGAATGGGAATGTACAAGGACGCTCTCACTTATATGATGTCACAGCAGTATGCAGCGCAAATATAATGACACGCCTATAATCCCTCCCACTGCGAAGTGATACGGAACTTGATGAAAAAGCTAACCGCCAGAGTGAGGTGAGCTGACCCGACCCAAACTAAACTAAACTGTGGGGTACTATGCAATGGAAAAGCACCATATGTATGTTCCCTGGGTTCGAACCCATGACCTTTTGCGTTGCAAATGCAATGCTCGACCACTAGCTATATTGGAGCACTACTACTCATTGTTAGTTCATGTTAGATAATGCATTTACTAATGGTCTAGTAGTGTCATTGTTTTGTTCTGTGTAAAACATGTCTTTTTCTCCTGTAGAACGCAGACCTGTCAGTGCACTTAACAGGGTCGTCTGACAGATGGGAGGCTGTAAAGGATGATTCCGGTGTCTTGCATCTCCCCGGCACAGGTATCGTCACGTCCAACGGACAATATGTTCTTCCTCTCCAGAGCCTCCAGGGTCTGCAGAACCAGTCCATCTTACTAACATCAGGGACAGACACGTCCACCGGCACAGTGCCTAACATCCAGTACCAAGTGATCCCTCAGGTGCAGACATCCGAAGGGCAGCTGAGTTTCTCGGTCGAGGGAGCTTCAATGACGCAGGATGCCTCAGGGCAGATCCAAATCCTCCCAGACGGGACTCAGACCATCAGCGTCACGGGAGCGTCATCAGCCGATGTTCTTGGCAACAACCTCATGACCCAGTCGGGCCAAGTGCAGATACCACAGGTTTCTCTGGGAAGTTCTGCCTTCAGCAGCCAGGGTCAAGTGGTCACGAACGTGCCTCTGGGTTTGCCTGGTAACATTACCTTTGTGCCCATAAACAGCGTCGATCTGGACTCTCTCGGACTCTCGGGGGCCCAGCCAATAGCCACCGGCGTCACTGCTGATGGACAGCTAATTATGACCAATCCGAGCGCAGATAATACTGAAGGCTCGGAGAAAGCGGGAGATCAGCAACAGACGCTCAACTCTAATGACATGTATGTGCCTACCACATCTTCAGCATCCTCGCAGCAGCCGACCAGCACGATAGATGGGACGGGCGTGCTGACGCAGGGTGAACAGGGGGATGGATCGGGCTACCTCACTCAGGGTGCGGTGCAGGTGTCGGGCGGACAGCAGGTGATCCAGTTACAGCAGTTGCCTGTACAAAGCAGTGACGGTCAGCTGTCTGCTCAGTCCCAACAAAACATCCAGCTCATCAACCCAGGAACCTTCCTCATCCAGGCCCAAACAGTCACACCATCAGGACAGATACAGTGGCAGACCTTCCAGGTACGACTTTCCAGCAGTGAATTTGTAATTTGGGAAACGTAATATTAGGGATGCACCGATAGGATTTTTTTGGGCCGATCCCGATTTAAACAGACAACTTCTGGCCGATACCGATGCCGATACGGATATTAAACACTTGTATACAATACTATACAGTTGGTCTATTAGCTAGTTTATTTCTGCATCAAATTATTTTTACTGAACATGGATTTTATCTAATTAACATTCAACTGACCAACCTAATAAGAGAGGCACAAATTACGCTAAAACAAATATAATAAGACAGCATGACAACCTTCAAAGGTGGTTTTTGCTATTCAGCATTTATTTTATTAACAACATTAACTCATTTTTTTTTACATATAATGGATTTTTTTATGCAGTTAATTAATAAACAATCGGTATCGGCCTTTCTCGTGCTCTTGCCGATATGCCGATGGTTATAAATTCATCAAAAATCGGCCGATAAATATCGGCGGCCGATACATCGGTGCATCACTACTTAATATATTTTGAGAACAGTACACCAGTATTCAGCAGATACACCAAAAACATTCAGAATGGCCCACAATGTGGTCTTATGATATATATATATATACTAAGCAAAATATAATATAATGAAATTTTTGTCCTTAATCTGTATTTGTTAGCTTAAAACTTCTAACAGATATTTTAGTCGTAACCAAACTCTGTTGACCTTCGTATTTGCAGGTACAAGGAGTTCAGAACCTCCAGAACCTTCAACTCCAGACGACTCCAACTCAGCAAATCACCCTGGCCCCAGTGCAGACACTGTCTCTGGGTCAGGGCGGTACACCGGTCAGTCTGGCATCAGGACAGATTCCTAACCTGCAGTCAGTGACGGTGAACTCGGTGGGTCAGGCAGGTGTTCAGTTCCAACAGTCTGAAGACACTGACAGCACTGGAGGTATGGCTGGAGATGATGATAAAACCTCTCCTTCAGAGATAAGAATGATTACATTTAAAGTTAATGTGAAATCTGAAATGATTTAGAAAACCTCATGATGCTTAGTAACATTTGACCGTCCACATTTAGATATCATTACCTATTCAGTATATTCAGCAACTTGTCCCGCTCTGATGAACGTCAGTGTGAACTACGCCACTCGTGACAGAGGTCATGTAAAGGTCTTAAAGGTACCTTACAATTAAATAGGCTGTTCTTTGCAAGGATTGTACTTTTGGTGTAAGGAATCTTGACTAGCCGAGTTTTGGGACAAAGCCACTCGAAATAGGCAGTGTGGTGAAAGGAGATCAGGAGATGATGTGCTTGAGTCTAGCAGTAACTACGGTTTTGTTAGTGTAACTCTGATCATACTATACTCTGTAGATATTCAGATTAAGGAGGAGCCTGATTCGGAGGAGTGGCCTCTGGACAGTAGCTCTACGCTGAATGCCAATGACCTCTCTCACCTTCGTGTTCGTTTAGTGGAGGAGGAGATGGAGGGCTTGAGCCAGGAGGGCAAACGACTGCGCAGGGTCGCATGCACCTGCCCTAACTGCAAAGAAGGAGGCGGGAGGTGAGTTTTTATTTTTTAATAAAATGTTAATGAAGTGTTTTTTGAAAAGATGTGGAGTGGATGGCCCAGGACTTCTGATCTCATTCAGAGACACAAACTAAATGACTACAATTTCTTTTATTTTTATGATAACAAACTTTTGTGTGATTGCTACATTTTATTATTCAATATATTAGTTAAAACTGAAAATGTCAAAAATTAGTGATATTGAGCATGTTCGTACTATACGTTTATCAAATAATTTTGCTTCAAATCCGCTTAATGCCTTAGGGCAGTGTTTCCCAATCCTGGTCCTCAAGTACCCCCTCCCAGAAAGTTTTAGATGTCTCCTTATTTAACATACCTGATTTAACTCATGAGCTTGTTGGGGAGACATGTTAACCATTCTGGAAGGAGGCTGATGAGTTGAATCAGGTGTTTTAAATAAGGAGACATCAAAAACTTTCTGGAAGGGGGTACTTGAGGACCAGGATTGGGAAACACTGCCTCAGGCCATTCAGAAAGACAGTTTGTTGGCAGAATTCACTGCAGGTCTTGATGCTCAAATCTGATTTTTTTGCGCTGTTATTCACATTATCATTTAAATTAGGGATGCATCAGGGAACTACACTAACCTTTTCCACTGGTGGCACTTGCGCTACCAACTTTTTCAGTTACTGGCGCAAAATATGATTTGGTCGCACATATTTTTTTCAAGTTATATTAAGGCGCTCCGGATAATAATGAACAATAATGAAACTGTATTGCATACAGATATGCTTTTTATTTTACTTGCCATCTTTTAAACCACATGCCGCCTTGTTTTCTTAAACGTTGCAGTGTTTCCCACAGATCTGAAATGTACTTGGTGGTGGTAGCCGGTGAAAAGGGCAATTATTACCCCCTGACAAATAATGGTCTACTATACATGTGACGTAGAACTAATAATGTGTGACACAACACAATACTTTGATTCATTGAAAATTAATATTAATTTCACATTATATTTCATCAATCTAACCACCCCAAACTTTCTTTGCCATTAACAAAGCTGACACTGTTTGTCAAAGCACCACGAAAACACTTACTGTTTTTGCACTGATATATGAAGCAATTAGACCCCTTTTATCAAACTTAATATAATACAATACTATGTATAGTAAATTAATAGACAGTGCAGGTCTATAGATTATAAATGTGACTGATGTTATGACTGATGTTATAATGGTAATAATTTCTATTAGATTTACTGCTTTTGCTCTATCTTTCTATTTCTCTCTTGCCGATTTAAAAAGCTTAATCCACTCATTATTTCAGATTTAAAAGTCTACTTGCTGTCCCGGTGACAAACTTTACATTGCTTTGCTCGTTCAGTGCAATTGGCTTGACATTAGCATTGCTTTTTGCTACAATCTCTGTCCAAACTTAATATGGATATGGTTTTAGAAAAGATGTGGTTTATTAATAATAAGATCATTAAAAAAATGTGAGAAAGCAAATGCAGCGCGTGGTCGTAACAAGAACCATCGCCATAGAAACCGAAGGCACGCTGAATCTGCACTCGAGCTTTAGCGCGGTAGCGCTCATGGCCGTTTTCCGATCGACTCGGGTTATAAACACAACATTAATCAGACTTGGGACCCAAAGTAATTAAACTAGGACCTAACCGCACCCGACAGACCATTTAAAATATAAACCCGGAACCATACGGGTCCCGCGTCCTCAGTGAAGAAAGACCTCTGCTCAAGTTCAGAAACATGGAAGACACTGCGCTTGCGTCGCACCTAATTCATTGAAAAACAGCGGAGCACGCAAACGCACACTGATAGGGAGAGACACGACGTGCTTTCACGTAAAATGAAGCCAACGTGTTGATGGCTCAGAGCATGTTATAAAACGTATTCTTAAAATCCACATTTCTGTTTTAATAAATGCTCATAGTAAATCATAGCATATTGTCTAAAACATTAGGTAGCACATTTGCGACCCATTAAAAATTAGGGTCGCAACGGCAGTTCAAAAGGTCGCATATGCGACCATTTTGGTCGCAGTGTAGCTCCCTGTGCATCGATACCGATACTGGTATCTGGTATCGGCCTCGATACCACATTTTCTAAAGTACTCGTACTCGTTAAAAGTCCCCCGATACCCGGGATCGATACCACGGTCTGAGAAATGTCTATGTTTGAGTGGCGTGTAAGGGGTTAATGCCTCTTGTGTTGTCCAAAGAGGCAGAGTTTACAATAAACTGGAAAACTAGTCACTTGTTTTTTTGTTAAATTATATGACTAAAGCTGTTACCTGTAAATTTGAATCATGTTTTTTATTAAGTACTCAGTATCCGTATCGGCAAGTACTGAAATGCAAGTACTCGTACTCGTACTCGTATTCCAAAAAAGTGGTATCGGCGCATCCCTAATTTAAATGCAACTGCCCTCAGTCTCATGTGTAAATTGTATACAGCCCTGAAGTGAACAGCATGCGCAGAAGACAACGTGAAGTTAGACGCATCTAGGGTTGCAAAGGGGTGTATTATTTCTGGTTAATTTTTAAAAACTTTCCCTGGGATTGTAATTTGGGTATTTTTTTTAAATATTCCAAATTTATGGGAATTTTTTGGACATTTATATACACTTTTAGCATAAATAAACATTTAGTTTGGTCATTAGCAGAGATGCATGCAAGGTTTTACCAATAATGTATTATAACAATAAAGTCTTGACTGATTTAATTGTAAGTAAAACTTGAATTGATTCTTTCATTGAGTAACACAAAAGCATAATAACATTATTATAGTTATTATAATAGTGCTAGCTTACATTTATATATCTGATTTACTGGCTAGCTACTGTATAAACACATTTTGTTATTTGCTAAACTATAATGTATTTATTCAAGTTTTATTATCAAAACTTACTTGACTTATTTCCCAACTCCGCATTTTTATTTTTCAAATTCCCAGTTTATTCCCATTAATTCCCAAATATTCCTGTTAATTCCCATGGAAGGTTTCCAGCCTTGAAAATTCCTGGAATTTTGCAACCCTAGACACAGCACACTGTTTGTGGAAAAAACATGGATGCTGCTCGTAAAAGTTGAATGAAATGTGACATGGCCGTATAGACTGAAGTCGGATTGCCCCATTTAAGACCACATATGAAAGTGGCCTGGGTCTGATTTGAAAACAATCGGATTGTGCTGTTCAAACTGTCATGAGAACATCAGATTTGGGCCACTTTTACCAGCAGTGTGAACAAAAAAGCCACAATGAGGTGCAAAGAAAAATAATTTGTTGACTGACTGATTTCAGTTGTCGAGCGGCAAAATATTTTTTTTCTGGTTAAAGGAGGTTTACAGAATATATTAGGAAATTAACTGAGTTTTTTTTTAGAAGTGAAGGTTTCTCAAAAAAACTTGAATGCACTTGGTTTTGCAGTGAAAGACCGTCAACTTTGTAAAATACCAATGAAATAACTAAAATGACATTAGTGAATTAAAAGCCATGAATTAAGCCATCTCAATTACTGACTAATAACCTTTACATTGCCATTAAAGTGAAATTATGAAACTAAACATAAGAACCTGATAAAAAAGATGCACTTAAATGGGTTTGCACCTGAACTCTTTATATGCACTATTATTAAAATGACCAAATGATATCAGATTATATATTAGTCTCTTCTGTTTGTCTACTTGAATTGTCTTTATGAAACATTTGTGTTATTTACTTTTGTACTGACTGTATGTCGTCTTATCTTGTGTTGCAGAGGATCAAACATGGGCAAGAAGAAGCAGCATGTTTGTCATATAGTCGGCTGTGGGAAGGTGTATGGGAAGACATCTCACTTGCGAGCTCACCTGCGCTGGCACTCGGGGGAGAGACCCTTTGTCTGCACCTGGATGTTTTGTGGGAAAAGATTCACACGCAGTGATGAATTACAGCGACACAGGAGAACACACACCGGTACTCACACACACACACACACACAATTATGTGTCTTTACCAGATAACAAGCTGACATACTTTCTTAAGCAGTATCCTGAAACTTAATGTGAAGCTCACAGGAGACTTAATCGTAATTAATTTGAGTTTGACATTAGCATGTCGCTAAGCTAACAATGCAAAATATTCATAGCTCATAAATATGTGACTCGGCCTGTGAAAACCAGGTTAATGTTTCATAATCTGATAGTGAGAGTAAAATCATCAAAGTTTAATTTCAATATTTGACATGAGTTTGCTCGATGAATATTAAAGATATCAAGGTTATTAGGGATGCACCGATACCGATACTGGTATCGGCCTCGATACCACATTTTCTAAAGTACTCGTTAAAAGTCCCCCCGATACCTGGAATCGATACCACGGTCTGAGAAATGTCTATGTTTGAGCGGCGTGTAAGGGGTTAATGTCTCTTGTGTTGTCCAAAGAGGCAGAGTTTACAACAAACTGGAAAACTAGTCCTTTGTTTTTTTGTTAAATTATATGACTAAAGCTGTTACCTGTAAATTTAAATCATGTTTTTTTATTAAGTACTCGGTATTGGTATCGGCAAGTACTGAAATGTAAGTACTCGTACTCGTATTCCAAAAAAGTGGTATCGGTGCATCCCTAAAGGTTATATTTTCACAAAATGTTCTTTACATTATGTAAGATGTTTTTATGGTTAAAGTGGGTTTTCACAGGCCTGGTTAGATATTGTGTAAAATCATCAGTTTTTAATTGTATGGAATTCCTTTCTATTTATATTTTTATATAGTTAAAATTGAGGACATAACAGCAAAAATTGTCACACCAAATAAATAACATGCAGTACAGAATGGTAGACGTTACAGAAAGTCTCATTTTAGTGTTGACTGAGTTGTAGTATTTACCAGTGTTACTCGTTATTCATAGCTGTTTTCTAACAAAACAGCAAGAACATTGCAAAATCAGGGATTTAAACTTTTAAATGTCACAACTTTTAATGAAAGTGTTGCAAAATTTGCAAACCACATAGAAAACCAAAAAATTCAACCTCTTGTTTAGTCTAGTTTTAATTTAGTTTGTTGATTTAAAGGTGCCATAGAATGTAAAACTGTATTTACCTTGCTACAGATGAATAATACAAGCTCTGTACATGGTAATGACATATCGTGAGCCTCAAACACGATTGTTTCCTCCTTATGTAAACCTTGTGCATGCAAAAGACTGCTGGAAAACAGACCAATCTCAACATAACGACATTTGTGACGTTACTGTCGAGATGGACGCCTCAACATTAAATGACACATTCAATTAAGTACAATGTTGTTACAATGCTAAAAAAAGTTGTGTTAGCACTATATGCAAGTTATTTCAATGCATTTTTCGCACTAATGAATTATTTGTCTATGCTGTGACAGGAGAGAAGAAGTTTGTGTGTTCAGAGTGTTCAAAGAGGTTCATGCGTAGCGATCACCTGGCCAAGCACATAAAGACGCACCAGAATAAGAAGGTAGGGGTCGGAGCCGTGGTAGGCAGTGTGGGCGGGGCAATGACCACAGACAGCATAATCACAGCGGGTGGTACCACACTCATCCTCACCAACATCCAACCGGGTGGCGTGCAGGGCTTGGCCACAGTCAACGCTACGGTCAACACCTCCGGCTCACAGGAGCAGATGGGTACGGCTGAGATTCCTCTGCAGTTAGTCTCTGTGTCCGCCGGGGACACGGCCGAGTGACTGCATGACTGGTCTGGTGCAGAGGGGGAGTAGTTTTTTTGAAAGGAACCGCTGCTCTGGGATACAACTGAACCGTTCTATTGGACTGCTAAGGTTCCATCTCTTCCTCTATGATGTCACATCCTCTGCTGGGGCCTCAGACTTCATTTTGACTACATCAGTTCTACACTCACGCATATACTTTGCTTTTGTACCTTTACATATTTACTCTTCTTTACGTAAATATGTACATTTACGTGAATGCATATACATATATATATATATATAAATATAAATACACACACGAACACACACATATATATATATATATTTTACAAATATAGAATTATTGGGGGTTTTGTTCATCTTTTTATGGGCTAAGCATTATTTCTTTTCACATACAACACTGAAATGCCTTATTTTGTATTATAAGCTGTTGTGTACAAAGCTAGAGTTCTTCATGGGTGTTTTAAGCTCCCGTTTCAGTATGTACTTGTTGGTGTGGGTATAATCATGTTGTATAAAGAATGCAGCAGTGGTGGGTAACTGGTGGCTAATGTTAAAGGAATAGTTCACAAAAAAATTCATTATTTACACACCCTCATCTGTATGCTTTTGTCTATTGGATACAAAAAATCTGAATAGTTCATAGTGACCACGTTTAGATATTTCAAGAAGGAAAAACTAACAATAACTGGTGCTTTATTGTCATCTTAAGACATATGATGGCTGTTTGAGGAACAGACCAAATAGCAAGTCATTCTTCACTGACCATCTTCTCAACCTCTGAAAGAAAGTTGTCCGGTCCATGTTTGCATTCATAATGTAAAGAGTGCAAATAAGAGAGCACAGACTCCAAAACACAACCAGTGTGTTATCTATTGGTTATATTCCATCGAAGATTAACATTTAGATATTTGTTTCATGCATTAGACTGGAGCGTGACAGGCACGGTGACTTTGAATTATCTGGTTCTCGGTTTAAAAAGTAACAGCATACAGGTTTGGGATGATATGAGGGTGAGTACATAATGACAGATTAGATTTTTTGTGAACTTTAATGTAATTTAATTCTAGGTTAAAGTGATATTAGTGGTGTAAGTTTTTTCAAATGAGGAGGAAGATAAAATATTAGAATGAAGTTTGCCATTCAGCTGTTGGGAGTTTTGAAAGTGTCTTTAAACGTCTCTTAAAATGGGTTTTTATTTTATGTAGTTTTATTTTCTTTAGGGAGACCCAGGCCCAACAAATGGGAACATTAAAACAATCATGTAATTAAAAAACATTTTATGTATCATATTTCTCAAACCTCTTGTTGTTGATCAGATCTTTAGTATGCATTTGTTGAAAAATAAGTCTTTTTGAGCGAAAATATTTATATACCTTGTAATCTGGATTTGTGGTGTCTACAACTGCTTTTCTAAGAAACAAACTACCTTTGGCTTCACTTTTTTTTTTTTTTAAACAAACTGTACTATAAGTCAAAAATTGTTTGTATGAAATTAATTGGTTTGTAGTTTGCCAAAATTTATTTGATTCACACTTTGATGAAGTGAGCAAGAAACTGTTTCTTTTATGCGTGTCTGTTTGTGGACCTGGATCATGTTTTAGGACCAAAAGAGCAGCTCTGAATCTCTGGAATCAAATACTGATGCCAGGTTAAAATAAGTCCTACAGGTGTAGTGTACACCATTGTAAAACAAAGAAATGTTTGGTGGGACAATACCTCTGCCCTTTACGCTTGTGTTGGGTTTGAGAAGTCACATCACTGCTTAACTCTGTGATGTTTTAGGCAATATATCCCAGGTTGTTGTTATGTGGGGTTTTGTAAAGATCTGTCTCCTTCATCTGCTTACCGTAGCCATGTAGACGCTCAGTTGCCTTTTAACAGGTCCTGACAGGAGATTACTCCCTGTTACCCATTGTTAAACTATAAGTTTGATCATGAATATTTTGTAAAGAGAATGCATTGCTGTCCATGTACAAGTATGGCTTTGTTTCCACTTGTTACTGTACACTTATTCTATATGTTTTTTTTTTTTTTTTTTGCTTTTTTAACTAAAAATGATTGTCTCTCAATTCACTTTTGAGTTCCGTTGCCAACCTCCAATAGCCAAAAGGTTTTTACACTATTCAGTTTATTGAACCACATTTTCATATGTTTTGATTAAAAGCCCAGCAGGCAAATGACAGATAATGAAACACTATTTTGTTTGCTGATTTGATAAGAGTCTTTGCTCTGTCAATGATCCAGATTGCATTTTTACTATATTTTCCTAGTTTGTGATGTCTGATTTGATTTTGTTCATTATAAATAGCATCTTAACATGTCACTTTTATCCTTTTTATTTGGTCTTTTCTTCAAGAAAGCTTCAAACTGTTGTACAATGCCCACTTTTGAGGGCAGCTGTTTATTTCACACTAAAATGACTAAACGTAACGTCCTGATTGTCATTTGTCTTAATTTGATCATAATATTATATGCACAGAAAGTGTGTATTTCAGGTGCTGCCTTTTATCTTTGTCCCAATAGTTTTAATCACCTGTTTGCTTTTACTAGCTTATGTAAAAACATCCTTTAATGTGACCAGAACCTAAAGGGATAATTCACCCAAAAATGAAAAATATGTCATCATTTACTCATCCTCATGTTGTTCTAAATATGAATTTCTTTTTTTTTTCTGGTGAACACAAAATAAGATATTTTGATAAATTATGGTAAGCACACAGCTGATTGTAAACATTGACTTTCATCATAGGAAAAACAAATATGATGGAATTCAATGGGTACCGTCAACTGTGCGCTTGCCATCATTTATCAAAATATCTTCTTTTGTGTTCATTAAAGTTCATGAGGATGAGAAAATGACAGGATTTTCACTTTTGGGTGAACTATACCTTTAAAACATCCATACAATTGTTAGGAAAGTGGTTTAAGAAATAATTGTATATTTAGTTTCTCATCTCACCATATACAAATTTGTGTTTTGGTTACATTTAATATCTCTGGTGTGTTTTAGATGGTTACATTTACATACTGTGTGATTGTGCATGTGTGAGAGTGTGTAACCTTTGTGTACATAAAGTCCAGCAGATGTCACTGCAGCAGCAGGGCCAGATGGGGATCCAGCTGAATCTCTGACCGCTTCATGTGACTCTGATTTATTCCTAAATTAGTTTGGAATCTTAAGTCACTGTTCAAATATTTATAAAAGAGGGACGGTACACGGAGAGCATCCACCTACTGTTTTACCCCCTTAAATTGCATTTGGAAACATGTTTATTCTTGGACTTGCTCAAGTGTGAAAATCATTCCCCATTTTTCATTTCCAATCTAGAAATATACTTACAGCAATTTCCTCTTTGAGGAGGTTTAAGGCTACGTAACACTTTATGGTTGAGAGTGTTTCTTGAATACAAAAAAATTAGCTGTGGAAATGAAATTGTGTAGCTGACAAAATTTATAGTGGTGGGAAAGTGTGTATTTCTTGTGGTCTGACTTTTTTTTTAATACATCCCTATGTAGTTTTCAAGAGGTCATAAAAACACACAAACAGAAGCGTCATGCCCTCAGATTTTTGAGCCAAATGGATTTTGCATGCAACTTCGAACTCAAAGAAGTGTCCACAGATCTGTTACTTGTCTTTTTATCTGTTTAATATGCACAGTATTATCAGTTCTGTGCGGCAAACTTGTCAGAGATTTTCGCCGTTTTGATCGTGTTACTAATGCATTAGGAAGGCGCTGCAGACGCAACAGCGCAGTCGTTGACGTCATCAGCATCTGAGCGCGGGCTCCTCGCTGCTGCTGCATTTTGCTATCTGAAGAATTTAAACTTCGTCAGAAACGCTCACAACATTTCCAAAACTTAGTACGGTAATGTGTAGTTAACCTCCACTGTGTAGAGAATATTAGTAGATTTTTAGATTCATATTGGTACAGCCAGAGTTCACAGGGGGGCGCGGAATCACATGCTCACAGTCACACATGAGGTAAAATTTAGTGCAAAAAATGCGATCATCTAATAATTTTATATAAACATATTTTTAAAGTTTTTAATATTTGCAATTCAAATAAAAAGTTGAAAAAAAACAAAAAGGGTTACAACATTATTACTTTTGCAGCAGTAAATATTAAAATCAATCGCGTGAACTGTCGCGCTTTTTCATTGTTTATATATACTTATGGATTTCATATTTTATTAATTTTATAACATTACGCAGTGGTTGTGCAAATGCATTAATGTCATTATTCTGATTGAATTAATTGATTTACGTAATTCAAATAAAAGCTGGTCAACACCTTTATTTATATTATTTTTGCAGATTAAATGTAAGTGAGTGCCAAGGGAAATACTTGATGCTTTATAATATTTATTTTAATGTTTTTGCACATTTTCTTTGAGCTGTGCCCCCTTAAAAAAATGGTGCACGCCCAGACACAAATACATAAAAACTGCCTTAATAATAATTATGAAACAAACCAATATAGGATGTAATTCATTGGTGTCACAGCTTCTCAGTGTCACCTAGCCAATGATGTTTTTGCTTGATTCAGTTTCTCGTGTATAATCTTTGGTTAAAAAAATCTCTTGTTTTTCCCTCACTTATGTGGTTGCAGTCACACGTAATCTAAAATCTTGAATCTGTCAAATCAAAGTAAAAAGCACATGCTTGTGAATTTAAGTCGACACAGACTCTGTTAATGTTCATACGGAGCCGTCCGTTTCTTGCCACCTTTCATTTGCATAATTTAATGAATTCAATTCATTGTAATGCAATACGGAGAGCACGGCGAACATGAAATGACAGTTTGAGTTAATGAAATGTGTTAACGGTATCATCATTTACTTGTATGTTAATTAGTCCAATTAATTTCCAGTGCACGCTAATCTGAATATTGTAATAGCGCTACGCGGGTCTGAAGTCAGGTTGAGAGCAGTGAATACTGAAACAGGGTCCATGAATCATCACATCCTCACCTTTCCACCAAATGAGTCGAGCCATTACTGCGAGTTACCCAGAATTCCCAGCTGGCCTTCAAGACGGTAGAGCCGCTCACGTGGCCTCTGTGCTGAGGGATGAAAGCCTGAGCAGTTCACGCTGATGGTGAGTTTTGTTTGGATGACTTCTTACTGATCTCTGCTTCCTCAGATAGAAGGAGAAAAGGGGTGTAAAGTGATATATTCCTGTGAAAGCAGCGGCCGCGGCGCGCGTGGATCGATGTGAGTGCAGCCCGGCCGCGCTACAGCACTGATAAGTGAAATCTCTCTTGTGTGGTTGAACGCGGTAGTTTCTGCTGGGCCGCTCAGATAACAGCCGCCGTCAGGTTCAGTGTGGGGAGGGCAACTTAAAGGAGATTGTGTGGCTCAAAATCAAAACCTGTCATTCAGGTTTATATTATGTTATTGGGATATTCAGTGTTAAAGTTTCAAAACAGGGTTTGTTAACTTTTAAGAACCAGCGAGCGACCCCATACAGACTTAAAGGGATAGTTTACCTAAAATGAAAATTCTGTCATCTTTCTGGCTCACTCTCATGTTGTTAACCTGTATAAAATTTCTTTGTTTTGATGTACACAAAGGAAGATATTTTGAGGAATTTAACCAAACCGTTTATGAGCCCCATTCACTTCCATAGTAGGAAAAAGAATACTATGGAAGTGAATGAGGCTTATGAACGGTTTGATTACATTCCTCAAAATATCTTCCTTTGTGTGCATCAAAACAAAGAAATTTTATACAGGTTTATAACAGGTTTATTTTTGGGTGAACTATCCCTTTTATAGGGACCCTTTTAAAATGACAGAATCAGTAATGTTTCTTAATAACACATTTAAATCATCTACAAGAGTAAGTTTTGACATTTTAGTTTTTGTTTATTAATAAATTGAGATTTATTCTGAATAAATACGCTTTCCATATATGTATGGTTTGTTAGGATAGGACTATATTTGGCAGATCAGAATCTGAGGGTGCAAAAAATCAAAATATTGAGAAAACGCCATTACAGTTGTTCAAATGAAGTCCTTAGCAACACACATAACTAACGATAAATACATTTTTGATATATTTACAGAAGAAGTATACAAAATATCTTCATGGGACATGATCTTTACTTAATATCCTTATAATTTTTGGCATTAAAAATTTATAGTTTTGGCACATACAATTTATTGTTGGCTATTGCTACAAAAGTTCCGGTGCTTTTTGACTTTTGTGGTCCAGGTTTACACGAGATAAAAAATAACATGGCTTGGGAAACAATATTTTTGAATATGGAAATCTGACCGTGAAACGTAAATTTTTCCCTAAAGGTATTTTCCATAATAGGCCTATTGTTTCTTCCTCATAAATGTGTTTTTTCAGCTTTGATTGTATTTACGGTGCGCAATATAATGTGTTCATGTTTCACGGGTAAAAAACACAGTATTTTTCACACAATTTACATATCTTTATTAGAGCTGCACGATTAATTGTTAAAAGATCGTGATCTCGATTCGACCCCCCCAAGCTATCTTAATCCAGCATTTCGACGATTCAGGTAATTATATTTTTAAGGAGGAAAGATGCAGTCTCGTCAGTTCTCTCGACGACACGCAATCACAGCGGCCGCAATGACGTCTTGACGTCACATTTAATATTGTGCAAGCCAGATGTGCTTGTGTCCGCTCCATTTACTCACCCGATGGACTTTCACGCCGTCAATGAGAGCGTCGAAAACCGCTTGAATGCATTCTCTGGAATCCATCTTCCGATTGGTTGCCGCCGAACGTTTCCGCCTTGCGATTGGTTCCCGTCAAACTGCGTCATAGCTCATTACCATATATCAATGTTCATCCATGTCTACTTAAAATGTATATTTAATTTTTTTTCTTTAAATAAAATGACTACACAATCACTCTACAATTAACATTAACTCTTGAGAATTGAGAGAGAATCGTGATCTTTATTTTACGCAAAAGAATCTGAGCTGTTTGAGCTTAGCTGGTGACTGACGTATTCCTGTGGGCGGAGTTTAGTGAAAAAACTCTTATATTGACGTCATTCATCCGGAAAGTAGAGGGCTGTAGTCCAAACCGGCCGTTCTGTGTAAACCTTGAAAATGAATTCTGTTAAAGAAAATAAATTGCTTGGCATTGAATTTTGAGCTTTATAATTTTGCAGGCATTTTTTATGGAACCTTTTTTATGCAACAGCAACTTGAAAAATGTGATCATGATAAACAGCCACTTTCTAGCAAATATAATTTGTTCTTTGAAGAGCCATTACTATTTGTTGGGTATTATTGATTCTGGTTTGTGCATTTTATTCACAAAATTCCTTCAAAGTATGTTGTCCCCCCAAAAACTTGTGTCTTTTGTTACATCCATAATTTATGTGTATTTCTCTCGACAATAATAGAAAACACATATATAGACTGATATCTGGACTCATCAGGGGTTTAGGAAAATATAAACAGATGGTTCAGTATAATGGTAATAAATACACTCTTAAAAAAAAACGATGCTAAATAGCACTAAAACCGGCTCGTTATCATAGAGGAACCATTTTAAGTGCCATATAATGTAGCACCAGTGTAGAAACATATTGTGCTTTATAAAACCATATCTGGTGCTATAGGTGTGCTATATCACCACAAATGGTTCTTTATAGGTTCTTTGCAGGTGCTACTTAGCACTAAAATGGTTCCCCTATGACAGGGTTCCTCAAATCTTACCCTGGAGGACCAGAGCACTGCAATTATTATAATCAATAATGAAACCCCACCCGAAACCCCAGCGTCACAGGAGCGTAAGCAAATCTTATAAAATTGTACAGATTATGATACCTTCATAGGCTATCAGAATTATCATAAATGCGAGTTTCATATGTCAGAATTGCACATGAATGCCCCCTGATGTCATGTTTACCTCTGGGAAGTTCAGAAATAATTTTGATTCCTAATATGCAGGCCTCAGGTTTGCTGTATTAGTTTTTACCTGCAGGAGCTTCATTGCCTTGTCTTGTCATTAAAATAGTACATATTGGGCCAGCTTTACTAAATGGGCAAATTAGAGTGAGAGCGTAATTCAATTGTCTTTTGTGTTAATGTAGCAGATGCAGAACAATTTTCCGAAAGTGTAAATAATAAATCTCTCATCTCAAAATAATTTATGGCATGCTTTTTTCTGTGTTAAATTATGGCGCAAATAACAGGGTAATATCGCACACGCAAACATTAGTAAATCACATTGCGTGAATTATATAAATCATTTCCTGCTATTAATTTTGCTTCGGAAAAGGCAAACTCCTTGAATGCATTTGCAATTAGCTTAGTCGCAAAAATAACTATACCACACCTTTTCAGTGCTAATTAGACCTTTGTTTATCATCGTGGAGCCGTTTGGATTTATTTTGTGAAGGTTGAATGCACATTTCTTGGACTTGAAGGACATGGACCCCGTAACTTCACATTTAATCAACTGAAAGATCTAAAACATTTTCTAAAATAACTGAAAATGTGTTTGTCTGAAAAACGATGGACATATGCATCTCAGACAGCTTGGGGGTGAGTAAATCATGGGTTTAATATCATTTTTGGCCGAACTATCCCTTTAAGGCCAACTAAATTCAATTTAATCTGATAATAGTCAGTTTTACTGGTGTTATTCGCAGCAGCTGCTATGAAAACCAGCCATTTTGTTGAATGTTTTGCCACTCAACAGGGCAAGCTCCGACGTGGTCACGTGGAAAATGACGTTGTTGCATTCGCTCTATAACCGACCCACAAGTATGCACAGCTTGCACACAATATTGTTCTGATGTTGGTCAAACGCAAAAAACCAAAGAACTGCCACACGAGCTAACATTTCCTTTTATTATTGACAATCTCCTCAGCCACAGCACTCATTTATACACATTTTTGTGCTTTTCCTGTTACATGGTGATGGCGCAACCGAACCTCACAGCAACACTTGTTATTGACTGTTTGCTTGTTACTCGCAGCACGCTCCTTTATCAGGGCATATAATAGGCTGTTCTAGGAATGTAGTCCAATGCAGTTTTAGCAATGCATTAACGGGCATCATATCGAACGTTTTTCTATAGTTGTCGATAAAGGTGTATCGGCGGTACATATCAATACCGTTTTATCCCCCAGCCCTAATCTGACGTTTCACACAGTGCATTCCTAAACCTGGGTCAGGAGTCTCAACCCAGCTCCTACACACCTGTCTATAATTATCAAGAAACCCTGAACACCTTGATTAGCTGCTTGTGTTTAATTGGGGTTACAACACACTAACCCTGCTTCGTTTCAAACTCCCTGCATTTGGTGCCGCATTGTGGGGTTAACAACACAAAAGCTGTGCTAACCCTGCTTCTAAATTACAAGTGTGAAACGATCTTTAACCTAGGGTTAAATGCAGGGTTTTGAACGAAAAATAACTCAGGGTTAAGCACAGTGTGAAAAGCCCTACACAAGTCCTACATTCTGTTCGACAACAAAGCACCTGAAAACCACAAACTCGTATCGCGACTTAAAAAGTGGGAGTCATCAAATTTCTGATAGCACGTGAAGGCAGCATTAATGTAAATTAGCAGCAACATAAAATACACATGAACTACAGCGACTAAGGACCCACAGAGTCTGTCCTCCGACTACAACAATGCCTTCACTGAATTCTGCGAAATGTTTCTCTAAAGTGCTTTCAACACTTGCTTTACAGACCAAGCCAACCATCAATTTTATGTATTTTTATCAATTAATTGTTTTTAATGTTAGATTAAGGTTAAAGGAAAATCTTTTTACCTGTAATTTAAGGGTGAGGGGTCAAGAAATTAAGGAGATTTTTTTGTGTTTAAATTGGCAATTGGAAATGTGTCGCTCCTTAGCATGTTTGAAAGATTCACTCACAATGCAATGCTAATAGGAGTTAACTTACAGGCTGTGAGTCTGTTGTATAAACTTTTGAATGCACTAAAACACGCGCACACACAAAGACGGAGGACGAATTCCAAACGGCTCTTCATGAAGAAGATGCAGCATAAACATCACTCCACATAAAGTGAAAATGACGTTGTTTTTCAATGCTTTATTCACCAGATGTATTTAAATGGACTACAGTATGAGACACAGTAGCATAACTTTATATATCAAGAGTTCTGATCTTTGAAGGGCATAGCGATGATCACGTTTGATTGGAGTTGGACCAAGCACTTTAGTGCCTTTTTAAAATCACTTAAGTGTTAACATTTGCAAGCCTTTGAAACACGTGCAAATGATCAACTTTCACCCTATTTATATTTGCGTACAAATCCGCAAATCGCATGCAAGCCGAACTGTGGGTTGTGATCTGTAAGGATCACGCATCAACTGCGATCTGTTACACCACTAATTAGAATTAAAGGTGCAGTGTGTAAATTTTAGCAGCATCTAGTGGTGAGGTTGCGAATTGCAACCAACGGCTCAGTACACTGCTCACCCCTTGATTTTGAAACGCATAGAGAAGCTATGGTAGCCACCACCGGAAATACATCATCGTTGGAGACAACTTTGTAAAAAAGTTTGTCCATTAAGTGCTTCTGTAGAAACATGGCGTCACAAAATGGCGACTTCCACGTAAGGGGACCCTCTGTGTATGTAGATAAAAACGTCTTATTCTAAGGTAATAAAAACATAACGGTTCATTATAAAAAGGTCTTTATACACCCCTGATAATATAGTTTTGTATAATATTTTGCATTTCTATCAAGAGATCGTTCTAAAAATTACACACTGCACCTTTAAAAAAACAAACATCTGCAGATACTTTGTAGATATTTACCTCTTATGACTGAGCATTAGAGACTTGGGCTTTAGTAGGGTACTTGCTGCTGGCAAGCTTCTTATTTCTCCGATAAGTCAACGACGACCAGAAGAGTCATATTGCACAAAAATCTTGTCAAAGAACAAAAAAATAACGATATAAACTGGTTACCATTATTTTAAATAAACGTTTCTTTTCCGGAACATATATATTTTTTAAAGTTTCTGGTTTATGTTCCTTGCTAAACATCAAAAGTTTCTGTTTTTTGTTCCGTGAACCGGTTCAAAGCATAGACTGTAAAAAAAGATGGACGACGCGACGTCGCCTCCCACCATTGTAATGAATTGATGCCAAAAATGTCCGACCACGGTCGCCGCCATGTTACGTAAAAACATCAGTTTGGAGCCAAGGCATGCGCAGAAGGAATCGTCCGTGGGGCCAGAGGCGGAGCTGCGGTATCAAACTTCCGCCCAATCGCCCGTGCGACCAATCAACCACGCCAATCATAACGTCACGCCCCGTTTCTATTGCATCAAATTACTAGCTAAAATGAAACTTACCACAATAATGAAGACTTGAACATATATCAGCGTGATAACTACTACTTGAAAGGACCAAAACCATCTTTCGGAAACTTTTATTGGAAGTGTAAATATTTTTATTTATTTAGAGCAGAGTCCCATTCGTTTGAATGGAGAGGGCGGGGTTTATGACTTGTACTGCAGCCAGCCACCAGAGGGCGATCAAAGAGCCAGAGGCTTCACTTTTTAAGGCTTATTAGGCACACCCGGTTCAAAGCCTTGGTTTTGTTTGAACATAGAAACCTTTTTGAAGGTGATTTATTTTATATATGTTGAAAATTTGTAAATACAGAATTGGTAGGAGCTTGCATAATACTGAGAGCAAGTGAACAATCTGTCATTTAGCGAATAATCTTTCATTAATAAGCAAATGATGTCATAATTGGCATTATATAAAATGTATAGGATGAGTGTATTATACAGCAAAAAATTAATAGATAACAGTACGGTCATCATTCATCAAAACACAAAAGTAAAGGATTTGTTGGATACGTATATAAAAGTTTTTAGGATGAACCAAAAGCCAACAGAATGCTTATCATGGTGTCCCACATAGTACAATAAACTCAGTATAAATGAAAGTGTAAAAGCTGCTGTTATAATATTATATTATGGGTTGTTGCCCAGTGTTGGTTTGAGCCCAGAGGAATGGTAGGTAGGTAGTAGAATCCAGTAGGTTTAAAAGTAAATGCAATGGAGAATTTAGTGGTCGCAATTTTGCCTGTGATTTGTGAGGGTGGGTGTAATTTCGAGTATTCTCTTTCATCTGTGGGGCTGTTTGTGGTTCGATGTGCCAAATGGCTCTTTGTGAAGTGTTGGTCCTGGACCGACCCCCTCACTTAGAATAAGAGTAATTGGAGCCGAGCTCCACTTTTTTATTTCAATTCATGTGCAAAATACATAAATAAGATAACGATGAAGATCTGGTTGGCCAGTAGAAAGCAAACACATAACATAAAGGCATTTTTCAACTGCACGTCTGACACAATTTGATATGCCTGAGAGAAGGGGCTCTGTGAAACAGGACCATAATGAGAACAGTTGGTAGAAATGGTTTATTTGATTATATTTACCTTAGGATATAGCACATTTCAAAAAGCCTAAGGTTTCATCTTGGTCTCCTCCATTTACTCTAACTGCCTCTCTCTCTCTCTCTCTCTCTTCCTCTTCTGACGCTTTTCAGGTGGTTAAATATAAGGCAGTAATTTCCTAAAATGGCCACTATTCAATGAGACTGAAAGAGCAACAACTTTGCGAAGAGGGTTTTAAGAATCCTTCTGAGAGCTGCATTCATGTGCCATGTGCTCTGTGTTCATTCAGCTACTTTGTGCTATTCACACGCGTTTTCACCCATGGTGTCTCTCAGCTCCGTTAAATGTGTTGATATTGAGGCCTAAATGTATATTCACACGTGTGCCATGAGAATCTTCACCTGATGTACAGATCTGAACGTCTTTTTTATCTGAAACCCGTCGTTTATAGCCGTATTGCACTGTAGCTGCTCTGCATTCAATTGACAAAAACTGGCACTATTTTTAGTCAATCAAAGCCGGAGCCGTAGTTTCAATATCTTATTTGAATATGTTGGACTTTTATATTTCTGACCGCAGACTTGGTATCACATCACAGTTTAGGATATAGTTGCTGAAACGGCTAAAAGGGAATCAGACATCATTTTACTTTGGCTCCAGAGTATCTAAATTAAACATTGCACAGAAACTAGTAGAGCACAGCACTAGCGATTGCAAGATCATGGGTTTCGGAACAAAGACAAACAGAAAAACCAAATACCTCAAATAAACTCATGAGTTGCTGTGGATAAAAGCGTTTGCCAGATGGATAAATGTAAATACTCGGGTGTATGTGATGTAATTTATATTGTGCCCAGAACCGAGTGACCGTGATCAAACATGGCATTATACCGGCTCTTTGGTACTTACGCTCCTCTGTTGTTAATTCAATTTTTTTCTTGTTTATATGTCTATGTGGTGTCTTTAACTCCTTCCTCGCCATTGAAGAGTCATCTCGTCAATTAAAAGAAAATATTTGCATAAAACACGTGTTCCTGATGAATTTTTATGATAATCAAAAAAATGGCTGGCGGGGAATGAGTTAATACCATTTAACTCTTTCACCGTCAGCGTTTTAAAAAAAGTTGCAAGCCAGTGCCAGCGTTTTTCATGATTTTCACAAAAGTTTAATGTCTTCCAGAAAATGTTCTTCTTCCTCATATATATAAACATACAATATACCAAATGAAAGAACAGACCCTCTGCTTTCAAACAAAAAAAAAAACGTTTCATCCTACCTTCAGAGGTTCTTTTGTAATCAGCTTTTGAATATGGGTAGGTTTCTGCAAAAACACCACATTTGGAGCAGAAAGCAGAGATAATTCCATTTTTGTGATGGACTTTTCATAGAGATCCCATTCAGAGCGATCTTTAAAACAGACACGGACATGCAGCAGCTTGCCATAGGGCTATACTTCCGGGCTTAAAAAGTTGCGGAAGTGGATAATATTAATAGCGGTATTGCGGAAAGACGGAAAAACTCGTCATTGGCAGGGAAGTGTTTTCTCTTGATTGACGAGAGCTCTCGTCAATGGCGGGGAAAGAGTTAATGCAAACTATGTGCAAATTTTTCTCCATAAAATGAGTGTCTCATTCCTGCAGTTTAAAATCCCCTTGGTTTCCTTGGAGTCATAGATATTGTTGAGATATGTATGGGCGCTGAAACGATCACAACACTACTTCTGTGATGCTTACATGTGCACAGTGAATGCTTTAACCTGTTAACATCAGCTCTTTAAAGAATTACTGCTTCAAAAATGCACAATTCACATTGTGTGAAACCGGACTTAGCAGTTATGTGTCTGAAACTGCAGAATGTAGCATCTATTTACATATATATCTATGGTCCGAGGTGGTGTGAGTGGAGCCGGTGACTTATTCGCATATTCATATTTATGGTTCGAGCTGTGTGATTGAGTAGAGGTGGGAACTAATTTGCATATTCATAGATCTACGGACTCTAAACTCAAGGGTGTAGAGTTTCTTTCAAGCCGTTTTAAAGCATGAAGAAATTACTGTTTAAGTGATAAAATTATCGACTACAGGGGGACTTTAAACTGGGTTAGGTCACCCAAAAATAAACATTTTGTCAGTAATTAGTTATTAACCCTCATGTCATTCCACACCCATAAGGCCTTCACCCATCTTTGGAACACAAAATCAAGAAGGTGTCATGCATCGACCACAGACAGAAATATCTTAATTTGTGTTTCAAAGGTTAACAAAGCTCTTATGGGTGTTAAACAACGTGAGGTTGAGGAATTAATGACAAAGAAAATTCTGTGTAAACTAACACATTAAGCAACTTTGTGTTTAAACAAGAAAAGAATTAACAGAGAAAACAAAACTACAATGGGGGTCCTAAAATATAAACTAATGCATATTTCAAAAGTGGTGGAAAGTTCTATCAGGAGCCTCAATTGAGGACGCAATAATAAATTTTAAGGAAAAATGTCAACGTTTGCCCTTGATGTGTCTTTCCATTATTATGTTTGTTTGATTTGAAGAGAGTTGTGTTATAATCCCTTACTAATTGAGTCATTTCCTTTTAAAGCGGTAAGTTTGAGAGTTTGTTTATCCTCTAAGTGTCTTTAGAAAGTAAAAAGTCCTCTGCATTCATCACACACGCGTGTCCTTGTTTTACCGCAGAAGCGGCGTATGCCAAAGCAGATCATTTTCTGCAGGCTAGTAGGCTCAGCATGGACCAACTCAATAACCTGATATTCCCACCACCGCTGAATACGACCAATTTTGCAGTAGGTCAGTGATTTTTCCTACTTTTTTCAAGGCAGAGAGACAATTATGTGACCTCCCCCTATAGAGCCAGCTAAGCTCAAGGGTGTTTGTGTATCTGTGTGAGAGAGAAGTGCATTGAATCTCTATTGGAGTTGTTCAAGTTAGCGTATGTGTTAAAGTCGGTAGTCTCGATGTGGTGGGGTACCTGTGGAGGTTGAAACAAGGTGGGTATTATGCAAACGATGCTCCTGCGGTCCCAGAATGCTTTGCTCTGGATTGTCTCTGCCTGGGAAGTTTCCTGCCATTATTTGTAATCTGCATTAAACTGAGGTGTTTGGGTGGACACGAGATTGAGAGATGCAGAATTTTAAAAAGAAGGAGGGGGAAAACAGCCTGGGCTGCAATTGTTTGACGTGTTTTGCTCTGGCCGAGAGGTTTGTTCTGTTCGCAGGGTCTAATTAGGTGCTTTCTTGTTTCAGAGGAAATTACAGGTTTTGTATATCTCTACTCTTCCAGGGAGGAAAATTTGAATAGTTTATTCTTTGTCATCATTGTTTGTTTAAGAGTTGTTTAAGCGATACGTTGCCTGCATCTTGAGTCTTTGTTTTTAAGGGCACAATTCTGTTTGTGTTGCAGAATATGCAATCTGAAATGCGTCTCGTTTCATTTGGCAAGCATCGTTACTGTTCCTCTATTTAGGGTCAGGGATTTGAACAAGCCTATTACTTGACTATTGGCTAAACAAACTATTACTTGATGTTAGGGCGGCTATTTTCTCAGTAATCGAATGCTTAGAAAAATCGCTTTGGGCCTGTTGGATGAAGAACAAGCAACAACCTTAACCACCCATGGCAACAGAGCATTGTAGCACAGCTCACCCTTTCTTCAGAAAGTGTAAAATCTGTTTATTATTGACATTCAAAAATGTTTTTGTAGAAATCTGTGTTTTGACTCCAAAGGCAAATAGTTGAGGAAGCATCAATATAACAAGCGCTGCTCATATATGTATGCATGTAGTTATTTTCCATATTTCATATCCATTTAGTCCCTCTGAAAGCTCAATTTTTGACTGCCCTCTCACAGAGAAATTGCGAGCGCCTCTGAAACCATTCACTGAAAGACAGCGAGAATTTCTGCCGACGAGAAGAATGGCGGAAATGGTCTCAGTTTTGTGGAAATGTACATTAAACGGTGTCAGCATCTGAATCGGAGGTCAGGACAGGGTCCCCATGGTGACAGTTGCTGGGAGAACTCATTGAGAGAAATGAAAACTAACCCCTTCCCTTCAGAATGGCAGGTGGCCGAGCGTTCTCTAAATCTCCCGTCACGTCTTTGGCAAGGTTGACACGGGTAATGTCCGTGAGGCTGTACCCTCCATAGCGAGGATGATGTACATATCATTTCCCTGGCTGACTGATTGAAGACTGTAATCTGGACAGAAGTCTTTCTTTCTTTGATTACAGCTGTCCATTTGCCACAAGAAAAACACGGAATCGTGGCCTCCTCTGTGCTTCCGCGACACCATCAGCTTCTTTGGAGCTGCCCCGTGGGCCAGAACAATCTTCGACCCATTTGTGTTCAGGGGACACGATGCTCGGGTGACGCCGAGACGGCGTCTGTCTGTGAATGACAAACACATACAGATTCGTTTGACTCCCAAGGTCGTTGCGCTTCATCGATGGGACGCAAGAAAGATGAGGAAACTTGAAAAACCACCTCTTTCTTTTGAGTCGTGCATCTGAAGAGCACCTGTGATTACTGAATAGGCCTCTTTAAGGGACTGACCCCGACGATGGTCCAGACTGCTGAAAATGCCAGCGAGTAAGTGGATGGAAGAAAGGGTGTTTTACATGAAGAAACACTTTTCTTCTGAAAGCCCGTCTCGCACACAATTCCCTCGTCTCGTCAGCACGCAACCCCCAAGATCGAATCTATTTTCTCCGAGTTGTTCGGTCTACTCCCTCCCGCTGTTGTGGGCTTATCTCTCGCATTAGGCCGGGCTCTAAATGGGCGAGATTTCAGTGTTGACAGTCGCTTGCTGCTCGGCAGACAGAGTATAGCGCATTAGCGCACGTTCCTTAGCACATTAGCGTGTTCCCGTGGGAGAAGTGGGTTCAAGATGATTGCCCTCTCTTACACGCGTTACTGCTCTTATACCGCGTTAGACCTGCCATCATTACTGCTTTCCATCAGTTCCCACAGCAACTGGAGGCCAAATGTTTGCAGGTGTCGCTTTGGTACGAGGTGAACCTGTCAGGTTGGGTTGAGGCGTCACGTCCTGTTTGGACGCAGAGTCGAATGGAAGTCAGGAGTGGAAGCAATGAAGTTTTATGAATCCTTGTTGTTTTTTTGTATTGTTTTTAAATTTATATACCATATACTTTGATAGTGTACAAAGACCTACACTCTTGAAATAAAGGTTCTGCTATAGAAGAAAAAATTTTGGTTCTAAAAAGAACCAGTAGTCTGAAGATCTCTTTTCTAATGTGTGCAACAAAAGGATCTGTGGATGAGAGAGGCTCTTTATGAATCCATACAGCCAGGCAAGTAACCTTTTAGGAACCTTTATTTTTCAGAGTATATGTAATGGGAGAGAATGAATGAACACAATAGGTCCTTATCCGTAATCAACCAAAATCCATCCGAAGGCCTCATTCTGATGAGAAATCGGCTCGATCGAATCTAAACGGTGCAGTCATTGTTTCATTGGATACACATCAATCACGTTATCGTTCAAATATCCTCCACGTATATTTGATGAAGCGTCCTCCGAAACTCTTTATTCTTGTAAAGTAAGCATCAAATTAGTTTTTGACTCATCTTGTTTTTTCCCCTCCCTCAGTTTATCTCGTCAAGTCTTCTCCTCCTCCCACCCTCGTCTCTCTCCTTGTTTTTCTCCTCCAAATGAACAGCTTGAGAAATAAAGCAGAGGAACTTTACATTGTGCCGGAGAGGGGGGTGAAAATTACGGGCAGTGTCAGATAATTGAGCTTGTCTTAAGAGACGCGCTAATAACAGCCACAGATGCGGAAGCCGTGTCAGTCTGCGAGCGCGCTGACAGACTCTCTCTCTGTCGCTGATGAGCTGCGTAGGGGAAATCGTTCCATGCAAACAGCTTCGTTATTACGATCTGGCAAGCGCCACGCATGTGTGTACCCAATTCAGCTTGAACTGACAGAATCCGATTGACCGGGACACATTCATGCCCTTTATTCTCTTTATACTCGCCAACAATGCAGATAATTACTGCGGCAAGAAAAACTGAAAATAGAATTTCGCAGCGTGCAGTTGGTGGAGGGGGGACAATGCGGGCGCTGTCATCGGGAGCATTTCTGTGTCTGATGAAATTGGCCCAGTCACTATTTACTCACAGTGGGTGAACGTCTCAATCTTAGACAGCCTCCTACGTTTCCTGCGTACCTCACAAACGTGCGGGTCTTTGCCGAACCGTATGTTGGCAGTTTACGCGAGGCTTCGGGCCTTTGAGGGATTGTTGGAAGTCTTTCGTTTGATTTAGTCAGGTGTTTTTTGCTGATTTGAAGGCAGAGTGACCTTTGACCTATTCGAGCTGGCTTTTACATCTTCTACATTTGACGTTAACCCTTAGAAATTAATTTACGTATATTGTTGTTGTGTTGCTATAACCATGAAAAAATACTTTCATTATAATATAGCGGATGTGTAGCCAGTGACTTCTTTTTGTTTGTTTGATTTGGAGGACTGAAATGGACTTGTGAAATAGTCGCTATTGAAGTTCCTAGACCTTTTTTCCTGGGAATCAAGAGTGTTTGGTCACATGACAATTACCTATCAGCTGATTGGCTCAAAACTAAAATAAGAACTGTGTCCAGCTTCCATCGGGATGGATACGAATGCTAACGGATAGCTTTCTTCAGGTATTATTTACCCGAAGATCACTAGCCAGCGGGACAGTTAAGTGCCTTGAGATGCCTGTCGGCGTTTTGCCACCACACAAGCTCGCCGTTATCAGGAACGGAAACGCTCCGTCCAGAGAGATGAGTGACGCTTTGTGCTCACCGTAGACCTCTGTCTCTCTCGCGCGCCCTTTGTTGCTCTAACAAGCCTCGCTCAAGCTCCAGTGAAGCGAGAAATTGTAAACTCTGAGAGTGTAGGTAAAGATAAGGCCGTAGTGTGTGTGTCTCTCCCAGAGAGAGAGAGAGAGATCAGATTGCACACACCCACAGCAGGACACTAGCATTGCAGCCTCCTCCTCTAATCCACACACCTTTGTATTCACTTGCAAATCCTCCCGTCCCCATAAATATGTATTAGTACCTCAGACACTTCTCAATAACCACTTCAATAGATCCGATCAGATTTGGGCCTCTCTGTCGTTTTGTAGCATTGTGTCCCGTTGCGTGAGCGTAGAAAGCGTTCTAAGGCTTTCTGTGGTAATACACAGATATGGGATTGGATGGCGTACTGCAGGTATTCAGGCGCACAGCATGTTTTATGACTGCTGTTTATGTAAAGACAGCAAAGGAGTGAGCAAGAGTGCATTATGTGCTTTCACCTTCAAACAGAGAACGATTGAACAAGGTTTATGCGTTTATCCAGATGAATTTAAACGATCGTGTGGCTAAATATCAAATGCTCAGAGTGTAATAAATGCAAACGGGTTTGAATTCTGATAAAGGATATGGTTTATATGTATGTATGTGTTCTGTATTATGGCCAGTTCTTATCAACTTTCAAGAAATCATATTTTTCCACCTCAGTTCAAAATCACCATTGACATTGAGGACCAATATGGACACCCATCCAATATTAAGTTTAGCAGTCAACAACCAACATCTTTTAGTTGCTTCATTCTAAAGGGTTTAAAGGTTTGATTCCAATTCATTTCTGCTAGTATGAAGTTTTAGCTCAAAATACCATATAGTAGGGCTGGGCGGTATGACGGTATATTCCGTTACCGCGGAATAAAATGTCAGACGTAACAGATTTTTCTATTCCGTCTATTCCGCGGAATGCAAATAAGTGGGCGTGGCTAACTCTACCCTTCAGCATGTTAGACTGAGTGTGATGGAGAAACATGTAAAATAGTTCATTTATAAAAAATGAACGAGTTATTTGTGTAATTGTTATAATAAGAGCCAGTGAATCCACCGCGGGTCTCGCAGTGAGACTCTTGTCTTGCTCGCTCTAGCGCGCGCTCTCTCTCTCGCGCGCGCTCTCTCTCCTCATGCAGCAGCCGGCCGGTCGGTCTCTCGCGTGCAGAGGTCTCTCTAGGCAAGCGCAAGGAGCTGCGATGCCAATTAAAGAGTTCTTCTCACACATAATGCTAATAGTTGTAAAGTTTTCTGAACTTTAAGCAAGCCAAGACAAAACTTGCGTTTATATCAGTGACACGTGCGCTGCTAAAACGATGTAGATTGACGCGCCATTTGCTTATACAAACATATTTGATCGAAAAGAAGAGAAAGAGATGCAAATGTTAAGGTCTAATAGAAATTAAAGGGCGTCAAGACATTAAAACAAACTTTATGATCATCACATCATAGCACCTGTCACATTTATAATATCTAGAGGTTCTTCTCTCATATACAGGTATTTATCCTGTCTGTAGGTTTTTGCATATATTTATACCTGTTCATTTTACATATTGCATATGTTTAATGTAATGTATGCATAAATACAAAATACAATGAAGCCATACTATAGCTTCAATAGTCTATAAAGTTAATTACTCAATTAAAAACAAGATTCTGTCTACTTATCTGTTGTTATCTTCTGGGCATTTTCACTTTAACATTATTAACTTTAAATTGCTCATATTTTAAAACTGTGGTGAGCATTTAGTTAAAAGCTATTGTGAGTGGTGTATTTCTGTACATTTTTATCATCAAAAAACAATATAAACTGAAAAACATGTATACCGTGAAATATTCCGTTCCGTGAAATAAAATGACTTATTCCGTGAAATAGATTTTTGGTCATTCCGCCCACCCCTACCATATAGATAATTTATTATAGCATGTTAAAATTGCCAATCGCAAATTAGTTGATCTCTACACTAAATGGCAGTGCCCTGGTTGGATAGTGCAGATTAATGGGTGGTATTATCCCCTTCTGACATCATAGGGGGAGCCAAATTTCAATGACCTATTTTTTACAAGTGCTTGCAAAGAGTGGTTTACCAAAACTAAGTTACTGGGTTGATCTTTTTCACATTTTCTAGGTTGATAGGAGCACTGGGGACCCAATCATAGCACTTATTCCAATTCATTTCTGGTAGTATCATTCAGTTTGGTGTCTAATGTAATAAATCAAATATTAAAATCCATGTAAAGTGATATTAAATATGTGCTCTGAGTTTGAAACAGCACAGTAAAATGTGTTTTAAACTATCCAGACAAATTTGATAATAAAATAAACGGCAAGTAAAAAATACGTTCTTGGAAAAACGGGCAGGATCCAGTGGTCTCAAACGCTGGGGGTGTGTCTGCTGTCTGTGCGGACACCATGCCCACTTATGGGAAAGCGGCTGTCTCTCTCAACTTTTAAATACCGCTCAACCTGAATGGATGTTTGCGATTGTGTTAGGGGGCGGGACCATGCTCGGATTTAGCTCCGCCCAAATAATCTTGAACACAGAAATGTGGAAAAACTGTTTAACAGTGTAACTCCACAATTCAGTACTACATCAAAGTTCAAAGTCTTTGTAATGTGTTTCAGCAATACATTTCGTAAGAATTATTGACAAAGGGCCATTGAATTATTCGAAAATAATGCACACCCAAGGTGGTAATGCAGCACAATGCGAAAGCCGAGTTACACCATGGGTGTGCATTATTTTTAAATAGTTCAGAGGGCCTGAGTCAATTATTCCTCTTATACCACATTTACAACAGACATTAACACGTGATGTGTGCGTTTTATAGGGGTGTAACGATTAATCGTGCAAATGCGCGTTTTCTCAATGAATGAATTTGAATGAATTACGATGAAATCCCGGCACATCCGAACGCCAGGGGGCGCTCTCTTGCAGAAACTTCCTTTGTGCCACAGAAGAAGTAGCATTTATAAATGCTATTCCAGGAAATGTCTACAGGAATATTTATATCGTTGTTCTTCAAATTGTTTCAGGTATTTTCATGATAATAAAGAATATTTTAAATGATTTTGTTTAATGAGTGTTGCTTTTTTAAATGCATGTTATAAACGACTCAGACTCATAATGATTTTAGATTGATAAGGACTTCCTACTGACCAAATGCCGTAATACAGGTACAAGCTGTGCATAAAACAAAGAATCGCAGCCTTGCGATTCAGAATCGATTTCAGACAGGCATTTTTAATGAGGACCGCGATTGAATCGTGATTGAATCGTTACATCCCTAGCGTTTTACAAAAAAATCAACACCCGTGGAACATTTCTCAACCAATCAGAATAACGCATTGAACAGACCTGTGGTGTAATAGCATATCACTGTGTTTAGAAACAATTCTCTGAAATGATTTTAAAATCAAACTTTCAGACTTGTGTTTGAGCGTTTATAGTAAAGACATATTTGATTAACACGTTTTAAACTGGAGCAGTGCAAGATTGGTTTGTCAGTCAATGAGTTTTCTCTCATGCCCCAATGCTATCTGAGAATAATGTACATGAATGTGCTCTGTGTCTAAGGGTGGTCGTCTTGAAGTCTTTAGCAGATTTGGAGGCCAGAAGAGCACACGCTGGTTGCTTTCCCTGTTAATTCTTCCCTGTGTGTATAAGAGAATGCGATGCTCAGTTGGTGACTGCGTGTGTGTGTGCGTGTGCGTGTGCGTGTGCGTGTGTGTGTGTGTGCGTGTGCGCGTGTGTGTGTGTGTGTGTTTATATGGAAAATAAGTGCTGCTCTGAGATAAAGCTGTGGAGCAGCATCGCCTGTCAAGGATGATCACAATACCCAGGAGAACACAGAACAGACAGACACACTGTCATCATACAATTACGCCACCTATTACAACGCCACAACTGCACCTCACACACACTCACGCTTGCTATTCAGATCACTGTTAGTTTAACACTTAAATGTGTCTTGTGCTGCTGCTGTAATCTAGGTCTATGTCTTGATCTCCCTCTGGCGTTTTCTGAATACATACATACCTGCACAATCTACATATGCATTACATCTGTCATTTTGCCATCATCTCTCTGAAGGTGTCAATCTTCGCCTGCCTTATTTTTGAGTGTCTGTTCTTTTTGCCTTTTATCTTCCTGTTAGAAGATGCATTCATGGCACTGAAATGTTTGGAATGATATACCTGATATGTCAAATAATGTGCACTGTATATGCTATTATTATTTTCTGTATACATGAAACACTTTGGTGACCTGCAATTCAGCAAGAAGAAATGTGTGTTACCATAAAGAGCAGCTTAGATGAAATATACTGTCCTACAATGAAATGTGGTCAACTTTAAAGGAGACATGTCACAAGACTTTTTAAGATGTAAAATCTTTGGTGTCCTCAGAGTACGTATGTGAAGTTTTAGCTCAAAATACCATATAGATCATTTATTATAGCATGTTAAAATTGCCAATCGCAAATAACTTGATCTCTACACTAAATGGCAGTGCCGTGGTTGGATAGTGCAGATTAATGGGTTGTATTATCCCCTTCTGACATCATAGGGGGAGCCCAAATTCCATTACCTATTTTTTCACAAATGCTTGCAGAGAATGGTTTACCAAAACTAAGTTACTAGGTTGATCTTTTTCACATTTTTCTAGGTTGATAGGAGCACTGGGTGGGGACCCAATTATAGCACTTAAACATGGAAAAGTCAGATTTTCATGATATGTCCCCTTTAAATTTGCAGGACCTTTAACCAAAATAACAGAAAAATTCAAAGTATTATTCACTCATGGTTGTGAAACAAAAAATTCAGTTATTTCAAGCAACACACATCTCTACTAATGACCACCTAAAGTTTGGTTAACAGTTCTCATACATTATATATAAGTGCAAATGCTACAACACCCCATAGGTGGGATTCATTGTAACAGACAGAGGTTTTTTAATGTAAAACTTGCTAGAAATTTTTATTAAAATGCAAATAATTCAATATTATTTTATCTACTAGATAGTACATCTGTCTATAATAGATATCCACACATCCATCCATCAGATGCCTCAGCTAACCATGCTACTGTAATGAATTGATAAATGTAAATATATATTTTTAAATTGTTGCACAAAAAGACAAAAACCCACAAAAGCTAAATTATTTTCTCTGATTTTGTATTTACAGTTATCATTTTGATTAAGAAACTTACATTGTTTGCATTTTATTATTACTGTATTCTTTTCAATCCTCACTGAAAGTTATTAAGAGTTGTTAGTCGGTAAGATCCTGTAAATTTGGATTTGGTGACTTTGGTGACTTTCACACCCAACTCAACTTCACACCAAACACTCCAGTATCTGTATCTGTAGTAAAAAAAAAAAACATAAAACCTTTGCAATTTCAAAGGAGATGAAGCACAAATCACTCAGCCCAGGGTAACTATGTAAAAGGTCTATGTCAGAATTAACCCCATGTTAGTTTGTGCCCCACTCACCCCATTAAGTGACTGTCTATTTTCTGAGTGAATTTGCTAATATAACTTGGTAAAATAATAGTCTCCTCGGACTCCTCCTTGACATTTTGACACCAAATGAAATCCGAATTTGTATCTACAGTGTGAGGACAGGAAATGTTATATGTTCATGTGACAACAGTGCCATCCCAGCAGGCTATAGCCATCATTTCACTGTTTAAGATAACTATTCATGAATATCAGCTGACGTCACTAACATTTAAAACTTCTCTTCCGCCATTTTGAGGACCTGAAGTGGTCGCAAAAGAACTAGAAGCTTTGCTTTAATATGTTGTGAGCATCAAAATCACTATTTTTACAACACTAAGAAGGCTCGACACAACATAATACTCTGCTGGAAGTATCACCTGTGTCTCTACATGTGACCTCAAGCATTGAGAACATTGTTTGTGAACACAGAGTTTACTAAAAAGAAGGTTTTGAACAACTGACCTTTGTTGCTTAGGTGTCCGCTCGCCACCATCTTGCCAGTCAAGATGTATTAATCTGCGAATGCGACGTAAGGATTGAGGAGAGTAAAGATGGATATCTCCTAAAGCATAGTTTCATATAAATACACGGATAATTCGTTGTTTTGTCGCAAGTGAAAAATAATATTGACCTTCTAGTTGAAAAAGGAGCCTCATATGAGATTCATTCATTCGCATTCGGAAATCGATTCTTTACGTCTGGCAAAGACGGCGAGCGGACACCATAACAGCCAAAGTCAGTTGTTCAAAACCTTTCTTTTTAGTAAACTCTGTGTTCACAAACAATGTTCTCAATGCTCGCGTTCATGTGTAGAGATCCAGGTGATACTCCCAGCAAAGTTTCATGTTGTTACGAGCCTTCTTAGTGTTGTAAACATAGTGGTAGTTCAGTAGCAGCGGACAGCGGCTTGAAGAAAGCATCAGGGATCGAGTAGGCATCACATTCTAACCAAGATAAAAAAAAATTTAACTAGCGTTTCTTTTCATGACAGTCCATGTGTGAAATGTTGTCTTTTGTAGCCATTTCCCGTATCCGTAAAAATCATAGACAGTAAAAGATAATAAATCCGTAAATCGTAGCAAGCTAGCCAATGCTTGTCAGTAGCCTACTGGTAATCGGTAGGTACTCAAGATGGCGGCAGGCAACTGGAATGACGTAAAGGGTCACATGACTGAGATTCATGAATAGTCCAACTATGAGTAACCCACGTCTAGCCAAAATAAACTTGAACTTAGTTACATGTCATTTGCCAAAATAAGCTTTGAGATGTCTGATATTCCATCATGTAAGCAAAGGTGTTTGCTTTCATTTATTTTCATTTATTTTTGGGTTGTGGTCAGACATCTGTTAAATGTTCACTGAAAGCCAAAATATTGCCTTGTTTTAGCCTTGACGTCTGGACTGAGCTGTGTTTGGACTGCTATTAGACGTCAGCTGCTGGGATACAACTGTTGCAGATTTTCCCACTCACTAAATGTTAATTCATTAACTTAAATGTTTTATTGTATACAGTGTTAGTATGCAGCATACAGTACTCTATAGTATTTCACCAGCCACCATTTGACTGATTTTAAATAAACTATGCTCATTATTTCTTCTCTTAGTGAGGCCAGAAATGTTTTCAGGATCTTCTGGTGTTGATTTCAGATGTAGTTAGCATGAATAATGAATGTGTTCATGATCAGCCTGAGAGCTGGACAATCAGTACACACTTTAGAGTCGAGTCATTACAGTATGTTGTGGTGTGATGTATTCAATATTAATATTTATTTATAATATATATTTATTTACATTGGTAAACAGTCATTAGTGAGTCATAAATAAAGCGTATGAATAACTGGACTGGCTGTGATACAGTGTATAACAAACAATCTTTAAGATTCGAGCTGTTCGTTCTCCCCTATGCCTTTAGTGGGTTTTTTTCTCACGCTGTGTGTTTTGGCACAACCTCTTCACATCCTCACTCACCTGTGTAAAGTTGCACACCAGATGCAGCGATGTCTTGCGTCAGTAACTGCAGATGAGCTGGTGTGAGGACTTGGCCAGCAGATTGAATTTAACAAGCCAGATGGTTTGTAATTGTCTGATCAATTCAGTGTTTGGGAGATTTTATGCCTTTCGTTATTATTTGTTTTGCCACTTATAATTTATCATGCAAATTCCAGCGTCCCTCCGTGGGGAAACGTCCATATGTCTGTCCACAAACACACACACACACACGGGGATCACCAATGCATCGGCCCGTATTTAAATGTGTATGTGTCGAGCAAGGTGGTGGCCATGCCAGGACGGTTTTAGTGTCCTCCCTGGAGAGATTAAAAACACAAGTATCCATATGCTACACATCCTATACGATTAGTGCTGGAAATAATATTTGCAATTGCACATTTCATAAATCTTAACATTTTAATCAAAAAGTGTCTGTTAAAATCGGAAAAATTAAACTAATTATAAAAATATGATCCACTTTTAAAAATGAATAAAAACGTACTGTGGCCGAGGAAGTCAAAATCAATTTCATTGCATGAAGGTAGTTTGTTTTGTTTAAACTTATTTAAATAGGCAAATATATTAAAATGTTGGTTTCAGACATAATATTCTTGTGTTACCTTATATGTCTCATCTTTTTTATGAATAACATATAAATAAAGAATATTAACTACGGTAAGTAATATACATTTTTGGGCTTTTAAAATGAAGTCTGGTTGGCTCTAAAGGAAAACACCACAGTTTTTTATATTTAACTATGCTCTTACCTCAACTTAGACAAATTCATCTTTTTTCAATGTGTGCATTTTTAATCTTTGTACAGCAACCAAGTGAATGTGTTAGCATTTAGCCTAGCCCCATTCATTCCTTAGGATCCAAACAGGGATGAATTTAGAAGTCACCAAACACTTCCATGTGTCCCCTATTTAAAGACTGTTACATGAGTAGTTACACGAGTAAGTATCTTTGCACAAAATAAAACTTTTGTTTGGATCCTAAGGAATGAATGGGGCTAGGCTAAATGCTAACACATTCACGAAGCGCTGGACAAAGATTAAAAGTGCATGCATTGAAAAAGATAGGTATGTATTAATTCATCTGAGGTAAGAACATAGTAAAATATTGAAAAACGGTGGTGTTTTCCTTTAATTGTGTCCATTTTATTGTTTCTAGCATTATGTTAAGGGAAAAGTGGGTTTTCAGTTCTTGTGTATCTTTTTCCTCTTAACCTTTTCGTTCACGTTTCCACCTTTATGTTTTACTAAGTCGCCATTTTCTTTCCCAACACTCTTTTGTATCTCCGCATTACCTGAGGTAATAATATCCTCCGCAGTACTCCGGCTCTTCTGTGAATTGTATTTCTTGGACATCCAGGAACCGTTGACAAGGTAATATGAAGTCCGTACACAGGTATTCATTTTCGTCCAAGCTATCATAAGATTGCTTTGCATTTTATGTTAAAATAGTTCTCGGCTGTCTCTGAGCAGACTGAAATGCAATTTAGCCAGCATAACCTGTGTGACATTTGATGGATCTTTGAAATGAAAGTGTGCTGGATCTTTATTAGTTACTTTAAGTGCACTTCAGTAAAGACAATACACCCTACACATGAACCAAGTAACCTAGGTCTATAGAAGCACATATAACATCTGTGTCAAGAAGGACTTTATGCTGGAGATTTGAGTTGTGTGGCCATTGATTTGCATTCATTAGAAAAATATAGGGGCAGCAGATTATATACATGCAATATTTTTAAATTGTATCATGTATAAAAGCAGCCTGATCTCACAAAAAAATCGTACATATTTAGAGTTGGCTAATTTGTGTGAAGTGAATTGTACAAAAACATATGATTATCATAAAAAACAATAACAAAACCCTAACTCCGTCACAAAAATTTACAAATGTCTACCTTAACTTTGTGTAAATTTTGTAAACATTTTTGGTTACATTTTTCTTATAGGTCCCTTGTTTTTTGTGTGGTTTGCATTGTGCATTAGTGAGAACAAATACCCTGTGTCGAAACTTAGTCAATGTCGTCTTGCCTATCTGCATTATAAGTTGTGTGCAGTCTCTACAGTAACTCAAAGACCTTTGACCCACTCACCACGACAGCCACTCTGTATCTATAATACATGCATTTTAACTTTGATTTCTGTAAGTCTCTATAAATGTCCTTTAACTGCTCAGCTTTTTCACATTATAGTCCACCTCTTTTCCACCAATCAGCCGCGAGTAGCGTCTCTCATGGTTGGCATCCTGCAGTCGCGTAGCTTGTTTCCTGTGGCATGTGAAGTGGGCTAAAGAGTTTCTCCTGGAGCTAAAGGGTTAACCCTTCACTTAGCGCTCAGCTCCTGGCTTTGTCACTCTGTTCTTTATGTGGATAATTAAGTCACTTTAAAGCGATCTTTTGTTTCTTTTCTTAGGTGTGTAATGAGTAAGATCGCTTGTACGTGCATCCAATCAGAAACAGCTAATCTGACCATATTGTTTGACAAGTGTGTTCCTTACTGCTCTCTGCCACAGGAGATGTAATCTGAAACAATTATGCCAATTCCTCAGAACAGTGTGGTGCGGGTAAGTAGCTTGTTTTCCACCTTCGTCAGGTTACATTCAATGGCCTCTCGAATGATATCGTTCAGAACGGCAGCCGGAGAAGTTGGAGGGTAGTTAGCCGAAGTTTATGTGCTGAGAAGCAACTTCTTGGCTGCTTGTGTTTCATGCCGAAGTTGAAAGGCTTAAATCAGATTAACTGCAAATAGTTTATTACAATATGTTTACAGTTCTGGTTTTGGTTCAGTACCCAGGTTTTTATTTACATGAGGCATGGTGCATATTATTATACAGCTGTATAAATAAATTTACAAAAATAGAGATATTCTTAGATATTCTACTGGTAGACTCAGAATGGCATGTACCGATAGTTGTGCTTTTTACTACTTGTTTCAAAGTATTATGCTGTGTAATCCCAAAAGTGCAGAGCATACAAACTACAATTCTGTTGTGATTAGCTGCGTTTCCGTTAAATATTTGCGCCAAACTTTAGCCTTATTTTGTAAATTTTGGCAAAAACTATTGCGAAATAATAGAATTTACATTCAACGATGCTTTGCGACTAAAACATAATTTTGTTGTCTTGCGATAAGTCATTTCAAAATCCATGGTGACAGATGTGTTCGACTTTATACGGTGCCGAGCAGACCGGCATGCAGAATACATTAAGATATTGCGAGAGCGACTCGAAAGCATACACAGCAATCGACTCTCGAATCGCTTTTGCGTATTTTGATGTCATGTGCTTTTACGAATGTCAGGTGATCTGTAAATGTGAAAAACTGTTTCATTTGCAGTTTTGCAATATTACATTTTTGAATTACCTGAAAAACAGCTTCACCCGAAAACTGTTTGTGATATGTGGGAGTTTATGCAAAATTGCCATGTTTCCATTGGGCGCATTTTTAATTTGCACAATTTGAAGGCTAAAGGCCAAAGAATGTTTTTTGTTTTTGTTTTTTTTACACGTATGCGAGGGTCGGCGTAACGGTATTGACGCGTGACACAATTTTCGTAATCAGAAGAGTGTGCGCGTACTATACGTGCCCCGCTAGACAACAAAAGAGTGTACACTAGCCGCGCATGCGTCTACTGGAGAATTCAGTATCTAGCCCAGGAGATTGCATTACATTTTGTTACAATGCGATGCGTCAAATGTCTGTGTACAGGTACAGTTAAGAAAATAAGTATTTGAACACCCTGCTATTTTGCAAGTTCTCCCACTTAGAAATCATGGAGGGGTCTGAAATTGTCATCATAGGTGCATGTCCACTGTGAGAGATATAATCTAAAAAAATCCAGAAATCACACTATATGATTGTTTTAGCTTTTTATTTGTATGATACAGCTGCAAATAAGTATATGAACAACTGTCTATCAGCTAGAATTCTGACCCTCAAAGACCTGTTAGTCTGCCTTTAAAATGTCCACCTCCACTCCATTTATTATCCTAAATTAGATGCACCTGTTTGATGTCGTTAGCAACATAGAGACACCTGTCCACCCCATACAATCAGTAAGAATCCAACTACTAACATGGCCAAGACCAAAGAGCTGTCCAAAGAGACTAGAGACAAAATTGTACACCTCTACAAGGCTGGAAAGGGCTACGGGGAAATTGCCAAGCAGCTTGGTGAAAAAAGGTCCACTGTTGGAGCAATCATTAGAAAATGGAAGAAGCAAAACATGACTGTCAATCTCCCTCGGACTGGGGCTCCATGCAAGATCTCACCTCGTGGGGTCTCAATGATCCTAAGAAAGGTGAGAAATCAGCCCAGAACTACACGGGAGGAGCTGGTCAATGACCTGAAAAGAGCTGGGACCACTGTTTCCAAGGTTACTGTTGGTAATACAAAAAGACGTCATGGTTTGAAATCATGCATGGCACGGAAGGTTCCCCTGCTTAAACCAGCACATGTTCAGGCCCGTCTTAAGTTTGCCAATGACCATTTGGATGATCCAGAGGAGTCATGGGAGAAAGTCATGTGGTCAGATGAGACCAAAATACAACTTTTGGTCATAATTCCACTACACGTGTTTGGAGGAAGAAGAATGATGAGTACCATCCCAAGAACACCATCCCTACTGTGAAGCATGGGGGTGATAGCATCATGCTTCGGGGGTTTTTATGTACATGGGACAGTGTGACTGCATTGTATTAAGGAGAGGATGACCAGGGCCATGTATTGGGAGATTTTGGGGAACAACCTCCTTCCCTCAGTTAGAGTATAAAGATGGGTCGAGGCTGGGTCTTCCAACATGACAATGACCCGAAGCACACCTCCAGGATAACCAAAGAGTGGCTCTGTAAGAAGCATATCAAGGTTCTGGCGTGGCCTAGCCATTCTCCAGACCTAAACCCAATAGAGAATCTTTGGAGGGAGCTCTAACTCTGTGTTTCCCAGCGACAGGCCAGAAACCTGACTGATCTAGAGAAGATCTGCGTGGTGGAGTGTGTGCAAACCTGGTGAAAAACTACAGGAAACGTTTGACCTCTGTAATTGCAAACAAAGGCTACTGTACCAAATATTGTGTACACGTAAAAAACACACTTAACTCTGAGCTTAATGGAAACGCAGATATTCTGACCCATTACAAAATAGTCACACAGGCTGAGTATGTGTTTTTCTGACCCTTCAAGGATATAATCGGTCATGATCAGCTTTTATCTGTCGATACATGCAGATTATAGGCAGATATATCAGAGCATCTCTAAAAAAAGTAAACATTAAAATATTTGAATATTACTGTAAATCGCATAGGTCTAATAATATTAATTGGCACAGTTGTCATTTTCAATGATACCCACAAGACTCATCATAACAGCGTCCATGAAATACAAAAAGATTTATTTTTGACAATAAAAGTATATAAATAGTCAGTGCTATCAAGTTTGTTTCAAAGAAAGGGGCCTGATTTGTGTGAGAAAGTGAAAGAGAGACCTTACCGTATCATAAGAGATATAAAACCCCTCCCACTTAAGTTCTCTCAGCCCACTCTGTTGATACAGACGGACTCTTTCCTTAAATGAGTCAAAAGTGACAGATGACATCCAACAAGATGAGAAATATCTCACGCAGGTAATAGTGGACTCAAGGTTGTAGAGGACTGCTGCCTACCAGGGCCAAATTTAGCTCCCTGTTGAGCCCTTAAATTTTATCGCTCCCGGTATTTGTCCTCAATGACAAATTAACAGCCTTCGCCCTACGCTGGATTTCCTTTTAGGAGACCGAGCTTAAATTCTTTCTAACTACTTTGAATTTACTACTATTCTGCTTTTCACGGGACAGAATGAATACCGGGACTAAAGTAGAGGAGATAAAAATTTATGGTATCTTGCAATTTAATGGTTGAAAAGATGCAATTTGAAAGATCATAAATTGTGAAGGAGTGCATGCTCCATTGAGTTTGATTCAGTGCTTGCTGTTAGAAGTTGATTTGCGAGTGTCTGCAGAGTGTGATTAATGACCCGATGAGCCCGAGCGACGCTAACCGCGTTACTGCTAATGCTGCTCATTAGAATAAATAAAATAAATTGACTGCAGCTCTATGAAAACTCTCTAATGGTTAAAAATCAAAGACTGTCACCCGCCGCCCGGATTTACCTTCCGAGCGCCCGTCCTCACCTCCGTCGCGTCTCTCCTGACGGGCCGATGGGGAACCGGCGGGGGCCCGGCTGCATAGAAATACGACCGACGGGGAGGGGAGAGGATTGTTTAGTTGACTGGTAATCACATGTCAGGGGCCTTTTTGCAATGAAAACGATTTAAGGAGAGGGATAACTGTTTGTGCGGTTATTATGCATAAAATTGTGTTTTTGGCTGGTAGAATGAATCTGTGTGGCTCTTCATGTCGTTTTTCCAGGGACTGGAGCTGTAGCCCTTACCGCTTTCACTCATTTGCTCAGGGAATGGCCTCTCAGACGGATCCGTTCAGAAGGGATTGTTCAGGATGAAAGAGTCATCGAGCAGAGCCGACGCTTGTACAGGTGACGCTGGGTGCTCATGCAAGACATCGAAATTAGAAGTGGAAATAGACTGAAGAGCCAAAGTGATTTTGGTTGAAAGGTTTGATGGAGGTTAAAGGTCATAAAGGTGGATAAATATGTTTGTGTGTGTGTGTGTGGTCAGATTTTAAACACACCCACACACACACACGATGACATCTTGTTGATAGTAAGCATACGCACATGCATAGTTTTATTATATTTATATGTTATGTTTATATACAGTAAATGTTTTTTATAGATAAACTTCCAATCCATTCTTTCTTTGTCTTTAAACAAACACTTCATTATCTTAATACGCGCTAAGGATCTTTTGTGGCAAATTAGGATGTCTCCAAAGGAGGTTTTGCTCACCTTTGTGTACAAATTTGTCCCCAAAATATATTTAAGTATGCAGACAGAGATGTCCAAAATATTGTGTTGACCCAAGGACAATTAGGAAAAAATAACACCTAAACCCACCCAAACCCTAAATATAACTGAACCCTAAAATCAGAGGGAAATATTAAGTTAAAAACAATACTAGAATGGTCTCCAACATGGTTCCCGCAGAGTCTGTGAGTTGCCGCCCAAAGCACATTCTATTAATGGCCTCAATTTTAATATTATTTATTTTTTTATATTAGCTTGGCTTCTTAAGTGTTAACATATGAAACAATGACAACGTGTATCAACAAGTAAAATAAAATAAAATCAACAAGTAAAACAGAAAAGTTTTGAGTAGACTATATAAAAAGTAGCCCTCCAGATTTTTTTATTGTGGTAGTCCTTACAAAGAGGTTGGAAACCCTTGGTCTAGAAGCAACTAATCCTGATTGTAAGGTTAAACTTGAATCGGTGTCATATCTGTCCGTCCCCAGGACATTATAGGGGTGGTTTCCCGTATGGATTAGCTTAAGCCAGGACTAGGCCTTAGTTTAATGAGGAAATATAACTAGTTTTAACATTTTCAGGCAAAACAAAGGGCACTGATGTATTTTAAGATATGTCAGTGCAAGTAGATTTCAGTTTGGACAGCTCTTACATTTATTTTAGTCTAGGATTAGTCTAATCCCTGTCCAGGAAACCGCCCCTCAATGTATTAAAATCCAAGTAAACTAACTCAAAAATTAATTTTATTATTAACCAGTGTGTCCTGCATGTTAATCTAACACCAAATGTAAACTATATAAATTAAACATTAATAAAAACCTCTTAGAACACTGAAAAAACTTTCTATACTTTACCTTTAAATATATAGCATAAAATCCTTCAGATATAATCCATTTTTTGCATTTTTGTTTTGGTCCATATCCCATCTTTGCTTTAAATATTTTTTACCATTGAAAAAGTCATACAATTTTAGATAAAATGCACATTTTAGTCGTGTCCCCAGGATTTGACACAGTCCTGTTACTCAACACATCCCCCTTTTGAAAATCTAGGAATATCCCACAAGTCACAATTCAGATCTTCTGAAGGCCATTTGAAGATCAAAAGTCACTTTTCTCATTTTCTTCTCTGTATATTTTATGATATTGATGTTATGACTGTGAATGTCAATTTTAATGTTCAGCCCTGTTACCTCTATTATTTCTTTTATGTTATTGGTTTATTTTAAAATAAATAAAAAATGGTCTACATTTCATGTACTGTATTTGTTAAATCAAAACTCAGTCCTGTTACTCCATCCTCCATTAAGAAACCATGTAAAAAATAAACTAGTTACCTGAAATTGACCAATACTCATTTTGAAAAGTAAAATATGTGTGTTACTTGATGTTAAAAAATATAAAAAAAAGAAAAAATAGCTTTTAATAACTCAATTTTGATGAGATACAACATGCAAATGGAATTGATTCTGTGGATTAGTCCTTAGACACTAGAGCATCACTTAAACTTTAAGTTTTGAAGTATATAAATGTGATCACATTACAAAATACTGAATACAAAACCAGCTGTTGTTAATTTTAAAGCTGCAGTCTATAACTTTGGCCTTTCTAT